>NC_051285.1:19039152-19326652 GCF_015220745.1 Sebastes umbrosus | reverse complement strand
GATGCATCTTAAGTTGTTTTTTTTCTTTTTAAATATTCCTTGACATTGCTTGCTACAAATATGACATGCAGCAAATTACTTAATCTGATTTTCAAGAGTAAGTTAACCGTTAAGAGCAGTCCTTTTTTTATTTTTTTATTTTATTAAACTGAATGGTTGACTGCAAAAGAGGTAGAAAATTAACCCTTCTGTTATCTGGCAAATAGTCACACACATAACAGCAGTTTAACATAATGCTAGACAGGATGTGGCTACGTTATTATTCAAGGACCGCTTTGAATTGCAAGCTTTAAATTTGTTTGGCAAGCCGACGTGTTTGGTGGATGTTAAAATTGTTTCCTTAAAGGTAACAGGATTTTTACAACTTCTGTGTCCTATTCTGCCAATCCTGCCCATATTTATGAATGCTGCGTAGCTAAACGCACAGTTTAATTGTGCTTCCTCTATCTATGCTCCCTCAGGTACCGGTTATATGGACAGTGGAAGAATGAGACATATACCAGCCATCCACTGTTGGTTAAAGTCAAAGCTCAGACTGTGGAAAGGGCCAAATACATTATGAAGTAAGTCATTTTTCAGAACCCAATGTACCATTACTGTGCAATCATCTGTCTTTCTGTAGCTTTGGTTGACTTTTGCTGCATCTCCAACCCAACCACCAGGTCAGTACATGTGTCCTTGTGGGCTACGTGCTTCACATTGTGTATGTGGTTATTAAAAATGTGTAGCTATTATAATTTCCCCAGCTAATTCAGACCTGTTGTGTCCAGCCGATTGGTGCTTTAATTCCTATTCATTCAAGTCAAGTTTCTGTGCAGTTTATCAGTTGCCAAGTAAATTCCTGGGATATTCCTCAGTCTTCTTCTTAGGAAATGTAGTGATCTATGTCACATAACCTCACCATCGTCTGGTAAGTCACTTCAGAGGGTGGAGAGCTTCAGATACTGAAACATTTTGGATAATGAATTCAGCTTTGAACACACCACACTATCACCAGAAATTCACTACCATCTGGACATCAAAGCCATCTTTTCTTTCGTCCTTCTGCTTCTACTACACAGAAGCATACATTTAATTTGCTGGTTCACCCTGCTCACAGTAATCTTCAGAAACAAATTTGATAAAATGTCTAAGACGGTTTGACTGTTAATATCTGGTATTACTGTTCTATATTTTTTCCCATATTCATATATGATGTAAAAAGCCAAAGAAAATAACCTGATAAGAAAATTAGGGGTATGTATGTGAAGTTGCAAATCTTATAATATTTGCTAATTTAATAAAACTTCACTCATTGGATGGACTAGATTGGATGCATAGATGTGTTAATGTTTTGCTTTTCACCAGCCCTCTCAAGCTAAGCTGTATTGAAAGGAACGTTTAACACACAGCGCAAGAATTCAAATTGGAGCTTGGGAATACTTTGTTTTGGTTCTGGTCAAGTAATTATTCTAACACTTTTCTGCTATAAATCACTGCTTTATCTTAAGCTGACAACCACAAGAGCATTTTGTCAATTGCTGTGAAGCTTACAGAAGTGACCGTCTTTGCTTACAGCACTCGTTGCATCATCTTGTGTTTTTAATCTGATATTTCCCATCTTGTGCTTTTTTTTCCCCTCCATAGGCGGTTGACCAAAGAGAATGTGAAACAATCTGGAAGGCAGATTGGCAAGCTGAGCCATAGCAATCCCACCATCCTCTTTGACTATGTAAGTGTATTTTTCTTTGATTAATTTATTCTACTTAAGACCCATTTTGAATGATGTCAACAAACTACAAAGACAAATTAATTCCAGATTTTGCAGGCGAAAATAAACAGTGTTCTTCTACAGCATGAAGCGCCTTGCTCCCTCCATATACCAATTATATTTTAACATTAACATTCTTCCTCATTTAACATAATATCTGAATTGAAACATTTTCAATTTGAGCAAAGTACTGTGCTTTGATATATCCTTACACACTTACAATTAATGTTTTGCTGTGTAATAGTATTAGAGATGCACCGATAGCAATTTTTTCATGGCTGATTAATTTCTAAGAACTATAAGTGACAGCATACACAAACATTTTCTTTCCTTTCATGGAAAATTCAATTGTATATTTATAATAAAACATTGAATGTTAAATAACTTATATTTTCTCCAAACTGCATCAAGTTACAGGATCTTCTATCACTCTCACTAAAACAAATCTGAAATATCAGACTGATCGGCCAGTCACCGGTCATGGCCGATCAGCTGGTTTCGACCGATAGCTGATCAATCGGTGCATCTGTAAGAAGTATTCTTAATAATGTCACATGCCTTACACTGTTCTGTGTTTGTAGTAGCGCTAAACAATGCAAATACAATATAGAAGACATCGTTAAGTGTAGAGAATTTTTGCATATGCAGTAATCGGAGGATGTACCATGTTGAGTGGTCTGCATTTCTACACATCTCTGCAAACTACTTCACCACTCCCTTTTGTAACTGAGTTTATTCCCCTGATCTGTGGATATTTAAGTGTAGATGCACATATACCATAAGGATGACTTAAGCAGATTTGTTTGGCTACTCAGTGGAGGTAAAGTGGTAGAATCAGGTAAGGTATAATGTACAGTATATCCTCTTTAGTTGGTGATGTTTTATCTCCTCCTCTGTCCTGTTGTACATCAGATGCTGTCTCAGATCCAATGGTACGACAACCTCATCGTTCCAGTGGTGGACTCCTTGAAATACCTCACGTCCCTCAACTATGATGTCTTGGCCTGTATCCTACACTGTTCCCTCTTTATTTAGTCAGCTAACAACATACATGTATGTGTGTGTGAGTGTTGGAGGCAGTGGGGTGCGAAGGTTAAAGGGCTTCTTTCCGTTTTCTTTGTTGTTCCACTTAACTCTGTCTTCAGATTGCATCATTGAGGCTCTGGCCAATCCCGAGAAGGAGAAGATGAAGCATGACGACACCACCATCTCCTCGTGGCTTCAGAGTATGTGGCTTCACAGTTACTGTACAGCAGTCACATCATTAATTTGCATGCAAAAGGAGAGAAACCGTTTGATGTTTTAATGAGTGTCTAACATACACCTGTTCGTCTTGTCAACCAAGGCCTGGCGAGTCTATGTGGAGCCGTGTTCAGAAAATACCCAATTGAGTTGGCCGGCCTTCTTCAGTATGTCACCAATCAGCTAAAAGCAGGGAAGAGGTAAGTAGCTCCAAACGACAAATAACAGGATGAGTCCAAGCACCTGTGGGGCTTTATTATCACTGCAAATCACCTCACAACTGACAGTAACAAGCAATGGCTCATGGGCAGGAAAGTGACTACACAGTATTCTGCAAAATTGGACTTAATACATTAATATGATAGAGGTTATTCACGTTGCCTTGAATATCACAGATAAAAATATGGCATGTTGATAATAGAATATTTTAAAATAATTTTAAGGAGATGTTTAACTTGTCACATTCTGCATTATATTTTGTGTGCTTTACTTTATACGTCCCTCCTCTCCCTGCAGTTTTGACCTGTTGATCCTGAAAGAGGTGGTGCAGAAAATGGCTGGCATTGAGATCACAGACGAGATGACCTCAGAGCAGTTAGAGGCCATGACCGGAGGGGAGCAACTCAAAGCGGAGGTATATAGACTCCAGTACAGTTATCATTCCCTGATGCAGTCTCTTGCGCAAGATCTGTATGACTGAACAGTGCTGAACCTGAGCTCGGGTTATTTTCTTCATGGATGTGACTCTGTCAACAGGGTGGCTACTTCGGCCAGATCAGGAACACTAAGAAGTCGTCACAGCGTCTGAAGGATGCACTGCTGGACCACGAATTGGCCTTGCCTCTGTGTTTACTCATGGCTCAGCAACGAAATGGTGTGGTTTTCTTGGAGGGTGGAGAGAAACACCTCAAACTTGTCGGCCACCTCTATGACCAGGTATGCACCCTCTCTCAATATATTAATGTAATCTAGCTCTCTTTTTTTTAGCAGTAAAGTAAACAATTGAATGCCCCTGAATAGACACTCCACACACCTCCTAACAAGATAAATCTTTCTTTTTCTGATATAATCATTTGTATTCCTGCAGTGTCATGACACGTTAGTGCAGTTTGGTGGCTTTCTGGCCTCCAACCTGAGCACTGAGGACTACATCAAGCGGGTTCCCTCCATAGACATCCTTTGTAACCAGTTCCACACTCCACATGATGCTGCCTTCTTTCTGTCTCGGCCAATGTACGCCCATCAGATTTTGGTGAGTGGACTAGTCCGTCAGAACCCCAGTGTGCATCATGTCACAGTTCTGTTATTGAGGGAGATTGTAGTTGTTATGATAAAAACAATGATCTGGTATACATTTTTCCCAGGCAATTCATTCCAAGTGAGATTTTTACTGTATAGTTGTTGTATAAACATTAAGATGAAAAACTGAGAAGAGCCTTCTGTTTTTTTCCTCTTGACTTTACTCGTTTACTTGCTTTCCTCACTTCCATTTCTCTTCTCGTGCACTGATTCGTTTATGTTGAACCTTGAAAATGATTTAAAGACTCAAAACCCCATTAAAAAAAAATGTGGCTGATTGATAGAGGGTTTGTGGGTGTGAGAAGTGTAAAAAAATATATTACCAAATCAGTACTTAATTGTATTCTCTCTATAACTGCATTTCTACATTTTACATCACCTTTTTGTGCTATTTGTATCAATTTATTTAGAACCAAGAAACTATTTCAAATCAAGACAAACATCTTTTTATTTGGAGAAAATGGAGCCCTTACTTTATGCTCTCTATTCACAGTCTAAGTACGATGAGCTTAAGAAAGCAGAGAAAGGCAACCGGCAGCAGCAGAAGGTACACAAGTACGTGGCAGCCTGTGAACAGGTGATGACACCAGTGCACGAGGCTGTAGTGTCCCTCCATCCAGCCAGGGTCTGGGACGACCTTCGCCCCCAGTTCTACGCTACCTTCTGGTCCCTCACCATGTACGACCTGGCTGTTCCACATTCTGCCTACGAGCGCGAGGTCAACAAGCTCAAGGTCCAGATCAAGGCCATCGAGGAGAACCCGGAGATAGTGAGTAGTTGGTCCACAGCCTGCACTTGACACACCACTTGTGACCATTTTTACATTTTATAATTAACTGAAGCATTTGTGTTGTTTGGCTTACAATAATTGCAGCAGTAGAGTATTACAAAAAGCAGCTGATGCAGAGGAGTGCAAGACTCTGTTATTGTATGAGAGATGTAAAAGAGTAAGACAATTATAGGTCGCTTTGTGTATTTATGGTGTGAATATTCTTTCCTTCCAATGTAGCCCTTGAATAAGAAAAAGAAGGAGAAGGAACGTTGCACTGCCCTACAGGAAAAACTGCAGGAGGAGGAAAAGAAGCAGCTGGAGCACGTCCAAAGGGTTCTACACCGCCTCAAACTGGAGAAAGACAACTGGTTGTTGGCCAGTAAGTATCCCCATTTTCATTTGAGTATGATTGATCTTTGAAGTGTATTTATAGAGCCACAATAATTACAAAGCCTAAGTTTGGTTCTTACAGCAACTACATGGATGGAATTAGGCTTTCAGAAGTATATAACACAGATGGCTAATGTCTAATGTCTAAATGTAAATTACCAATCTGTCTCTGTTACTAATACAACTCGAAATGCTTACTGACAGAATCCACAAAGAACGAGACCATAACAAAGTTCCTGCAGCTCTGTCTGTTCCCTCGCTGCATCTTCTCCTCCATCGACGCCGTGTACTGTGCGCGCTTCGTCGAGCTGGTCCACCAGCAGAAGACGCCCAACTTCTGCACCCTCCTGTGCTATGACAGGGTAAGACACTTATCTACATACATGCTGAGACTCTTAAACACTTATGATGATGAAAATTAATTAAACTACATTTTTACAGCAGTCTTCTTAAAGCTTCAAAGTGATTTATTAGATTACACACATAACATAAATAATAATGTGATTAATGAAAGGGGATAATTAAGGCTCTCATTTGGCTCAGTCAACAGAACAGAAGTAGTAGAAATAGCCATTAAAATAACACTAAAGAATACATTTAAGTGTCAAAACTCCACTGAGTGGATCAACAACCACTCAAGTGCTCCATCAAATTAAAGCCTGAATGGGATGTTTAATAACTACTGGACCGTTTTTGTAAAATTAAGTCAGACCATAAATAAATGCAGTTCTGAGATATTGAGCATTAAAGCTTTGACGTACCATCTGGCAAAATCTTTGCAGACCTTTATAGGTTTTTCCATATGCAACTCATTATAGTTAGCTAACACACTACATTGTGTCACTCTGCAGGTGTTCTCCGCCATCATTTACACCGTGGCCAGCTGTACGGAGAATGAGTCCCATCGCTACGGACGCTTCCTCTGCTGCATGCTGGAGACGGTGACCCGTTGGCACAGCGACCGCGCCATCTATGAGAAGGTGTCCATTTCTACTTGTTCTACTACACTTGTCACTTTGTTTTACTTGTAGCATGTTCTGATGCCATCTCTTAAATTACCACTTTCAGCTACTGCCCTCAGGGCAAAGGTACAGAGTCCCCTGTGCACAGAAAAACATTTCTCCCTGTTGCCATAAAATATCTTAAGCAGTAAGGACAGCTACTTTTTGAAGCCAGCTTGCTATCTCAGCACACAGCATTTTATATCTATTTATTTAACCTTGATTCAGTCCTCACCATTAGGTACTTGGTGCTCCTTTTAACGTAGCTTCTATTGTGTATTGTTTTTATGTAAATGTGTTTTAATGTACCCTTTTTAATATCAGATTTTGCACATGCAAACCAAAGACAAATTTCTGCCTTTTGCACGCAAAAAATAAACAAAGTATTTTCTATTTTTATGTAAGATGAGCTGGGAATGAATCTGTCTGTTCTTATTGTGTGGCCATAGGAGTGCGTCAATTACCCTGGCTTCCTGACCATCTTCAGAGCCACAGGCTTCGATGGCGGGAACAAAGCAGATCAGCTGGATTATGAGAACTTCAGGCATGTGGTGCACAAGTGGCACTACATGCTGACTAAAGTGAGCTGCCCTTTCCTTATCATTATTTTTCTTCTTGAAAATTCTGTCCTGTGGCAGTCTGAGCTCTGTGGAAGGTGTGTATTTATCTAAGATCACGTCCTGCGTCTCTGCTCCATTTAGGCTTCAGTTCACTGCCTGGAGACGGGAGATTACACCCACATCCGGAATATTCTCATCGTGCTCACCAAGATCCTGCCCTGCTACCCCAAGGTCCTGAACCTGGGCCAAGCGCTGGAGTGCCGTGTTCACAAGATCTGCCTCGAGGAGAAGGACAAGAGGCCAGACCTCTATGCCTTAGCAATGGGGTAACACAGCATTGTGTGCTGTTCAGCTCTCTGCAGAGCATACCGTTAAAATACTGTATATTATGTGTGGTAATGAAATGGAAAATGTGGAAAGATGGGGTCCTGAAAGAAGAGCAGTGTGCGTTATCTAATTTGTTGAATTATGGATGTTTTATTATAAATATCTGTTAAGCACCAAAGAGTGGCAAGTGGTTACTGTAATGCAGATGTTTGAGCTTTGTTCGGGATGGGTAGACAGTCCGTTGAAGATTTTAACAATTTGCAAGATGGCCAGTGCATTATATTTTAGCTCGAGAGTGGACATGGGAGGAAGTTTATTATAATTCAGCCTTTTAGTGTTAATCAAGTACCTGTTAAAAGGATAATCTTGAGATTTTTAAAGCATTATTGAGACTTAAAAGCTGCAGTATATTACAAGTCTAGTTGCTCTTGTTTAGCATCTGCTTGATAGTAGACAACAAGTGTACAGTCAGGGACAAATCCTTTTCTAGGTGGTATTCTGCACTTAAGTATATACTGATCACTACCTATGAGTGTCCATTCTTGTGTTTATTTATAGCAAAGTATGCAGGGGTTTGTAGATGCAGGGAAATGCTGAGCTCAAATACCTGAGTTTCCCTGTCTCTGTTTAGAAGTTATATTCTTTACAATGTTTGACACATGTTCTTTTGAGGCCTTGTGCAAACCCTTTATGCATCTTATAGTTATTCAGGTCGGTTGAAAAGCCAGAAGGTGCACATGGTCCCCGAGAATGAGTTTCACCACAAGGAGCAGCCAGCACGCAGCGCCACCCCTGCCAGTCAACAGAACGGCCCCGGCAGCACATTCAAGCCTGCCACCAGCACAAGCAAGACAGAGGAGGGGACGTCAGAGGATGGTGGTGAGTGATTTAAAAACACGGCGAGGTTGTTTTGAATTCAGTACAGGGTCAGTAAGGGACCAGATACAATATGGTATTGTACCACATTTGGCTTAGATTTTGTTCTCATCTTCCGAATCATGTTGTTTCACTACATTTGGTAAATATTAAAATGCTTAAGCTTTTTTGTTGTTGTTATTTTCCTTGAAAATATAAATGATAAGTTCAATGCCATAAAACAAACATTGGTGCTACAAATCCTGATATGCATGTCAGTAATATTAATACTGTGCTCATACGATTCTTTTGTTTGTTGCAGATCGGGTGAAGGATAAATCTCAGGGGGCCACAAAGCCAGTGAACAAAGCCAACAGTGCAGCGGCCAAAGTGACCACCAGCAACGGGAACGGTGCTCTCAACAGGTAAGTATCTTAAGAGCTGCTATGGCACAAAGTTATCTCAGACAAAGCTTAAAAAAGCGTCAAAACTTACTGTGAGTAGTGATGTAAGTCTATATATAATACTGTATTAGGATCAGCAGAATTTTGTAAAAAACATTTTTAATTAAGAATTTTGAAAATGAAAAATTCATATCTTTGCAGCACCAAAGCTGTTAAAGAACGGGAAGACAAAGAGAAGAGCGGGAAGGAGAAAAAGGAGAAAAAGGAGAAGACACCAGGCAGCACTCCTGAGACAAAGGCGGAGAACCGTCGGGAGAAGCAGAGAGACGAGAGAGCAGGCAAGGAGGAGCGGGCGGCACGCGAGGGTAAGGAGAAGACCCCCAAGGCAGACCGGGAGAAAGTGAAGGCCGAGGAGAAGAGCAGCAAAGACGACAAGGCCAAAGCTGGCAACGGGGAGCCCGTGGAGCCATCCAGGGAGCGCGATGCCATCAAGGAGTCCAAGAGCAAGGAGAAAGGAGACAGGAGCGCAGTGGCCGGGTCCATCAAGTCACCAGGTCCCAGATCAGAGTCAGCCGAATCTGAGAGGGGTAAGGAGTCTTTACTGGTTGTCTGTTATACTGATGTGTTCTCCACACAGCTCAGTCCACACAAATGTATTCATCCACTTGGACTTTGCGTTTCCTGTTTCACGATGTTGAATCACGTGGATGTCATGCCTTTAGGAGAAGCACATTGCTCAATATGTTTAATTTAATACATCAAATCAAATGCAAGTAGGAATTTTCTCGCCCCTTGCAAAATGTCTCGTCAGTCATGAGTGGATAAATGGAAGCTTTTTGTGATGATTGAATAATTAAACACATTTCAATCTTCTCAACTTTACAGATCACAAAAGACGAAAGATCGACAGTCACTCTTCTCCGTCCCACTCCTCGTCTGTTAAGGTTAGTATGGCTTGAGGAAGGCTGTGCCAGTTTCTTCTCTATCTACCGGAGCGTTCCCTGCCGTTGCACATTCCAGCATCCCGAAGATCACCAAGGAGAGTTGTCGCACATGCAGGCATGGCATCTGGAAATCCCAACCAAATCCATGGGAGTTGGAAAGCATTCCATGGACATCAGCATAATATTTTGCAGAATTGGGAGAAAACCCCTCAAAGACTTAGCCAAGAGAATATTGTGTATAATGAGTATTTTCATATTGAAATATTTATCTATTTTCATATTAATGAAAGCAGTCAGTGTGCCTTGGGAAGAAAGAGATTTTTTAAAGCATTTTTATATTCCTTGTGGATTCTTTTTGCTTTTTTGAGAATGATATCCACCTGAAGTAAAATGGCTTGCCAAATCAAGAGCTTTCGCCTTCTCCAATGGCAATTTTTTTTTAACACCGAGAGCAGTTTTTTTTACTACTTGAAATGGTGTCCAAGATTTTTTTTCCCCTGTTTTTGCAAGCTGAGAAGATACCCTGGTTAAAGTGATGTAAAGTATTTTACTTCCCCCTCAACGTGCCCGGATCCAGCGCAGAGTCGAGTCGGATGGTGTCCAGCAAAACCACGCTGCTGTGGGAGCACCACGCTGCTGTAGGAGCACCACGCTGCTGTAGGAGCACCACGCTGCTGTAGGAGCGCCAAGCTGCTGCGGCTCAGTCATCAGCCCCCCTTCTATCTCCGTTTGTTAAAACGGCCTGCATGCCGCCTTCACGTCACACGATCCAGTCAGTCCTGCCGGCCCCTACAACGCTGCCCCTACAACGCTACCCCCACAGCGCTACCCCCACAACTACCAGCCATCAGCATCAACAGTCGTACTACCTCCTGGCAAGCCACCAGCAACTGAGATCAACGGAGAAAATGAATGTCGCAGTTTTGAATCAGCCAAAAATGCAGAGGAAAGTAAGCCTGCCCCTACGAAGCGAGAGAGAGAGAGGGAAAGCGTGGGCGAAGCCTGAATCATCTGGAGCGTTGCCCAAACCACTGGAAGCTTGTGATAGTTCTTTATTTTACCCTTCCACCAGAGAAATAGGCTCCCTGTGTCTTATCCATACCTGAACTGTAAGTGACAGCAACAGTTACCTATGTAGGGCTGCAGTCAAGCACATACGAATTAAGTGATTTGTCTTACACACACAGGCACACGCATACACATTATTTACAGCACTTGCACTTTAGATGTATTGACTACAAGCTGCGCTGTAGGACTTTTATATTATGCTGCCTGATATTGCAGACATGTCTGTAGTAATATGACTAGTAGTTATTTCATATATGCTCAGGGTTTTCTATTTTAAGTATTGACATTCCAGATGTTGAGCTTATGAACTCTCCTTTATGTAATAACCTTGTCAAAGCCTTAGTCCTTGAAGGTCAGAGGTCAAGGGAGAAGTATGCTGTTGGTCCGGGCAGCCCCGACTCCCCCTCCCCCCTCAAACCCCTTCTTCCAACTCTCTACTGCTGTCTGACAACCTCCTTCCAACTCCCCCCACCCCCTCCCAGCTCATCTGTCATCTCCATTCATCCCTACAGGACAATAGCAACGAACCCAAGGAGTCCACATCCAAGGTTTGAACTGCCTCTGCTACTCCTACATTCTCTCAGATTGTCTGTTTTCTTTGTTCAGGAGCCAAAAATGTGTACAGCTGCTGACAAGAAATAAATTTGGGTGCGTTCCAAATCGCATACTTTATTTTTTCACTTTTAGTGCGTACAAATGCTGCCCTTCCAAAGTGCATTCTATTTCATGTAGTATGCATACAATTGGGACATACTACTTCGCCACAACATGGCGCCTCGACCCTCTTTCTCATAATGTATATCCGTTCCGCAGAGGATTGTGGGTCAGAATAGCCAGAAAAGCATGCTGGCTTGCATACTGCAAATAAAATAAAATAAAATACAACCGGATGTAGTAGGACATCCTGGTATTTTTGGCATACTACATTTGACATACTATGTATTGTATTTTTTCTGGCATACTAAATAGTATGGTGGTATGCGTATTGGAACGCACATTTAGATGTCAGTGATTTTCTCCATCTCTCCATTTTTTGTATTCTCACACTTTGTAATAAGGACAGTATTAGTGGATTCATTTGTGTGTCACCATTACCAAATTGCTGGATGTAAAAACCAAAGCAATGAGTTAAAAGAGGCAAAAAAGACCCTGTAGAAATGAGTATGACTGCAGTTTGGTGATAATCTCTGTGGCTTTTTCATTACAAGCAACCTTTCACATTACACATAGTTATTTGATTGATTTTTAATATAAAGAATACTGAGTAGCTTACAGATAATTTACACCCAAATTGAATTTGAAAAATACAGAAAGGTGCATCATAAACACCAAACAGTTGTTTCTTCAGGTTATGTTTGTTACAACATTGGATCACATTTGATGTAATTAGGTTTTTTGACTAACTAATTGACCTTAATCAAGCACAAACAGAAAAAAGCTAATATTTAGTAGAGGCAGTCATTTTAGCCCTGTGTCTATGTGGACATGTCTGTACCCTACACTTCTTTATGTTGATCAGTGTTGATGTCTTTGTGATTCAGTGTTAAGACAAAAAAAAAAACAATGTCCTAGCAGGTTGGATATTGTGAAAAATGTCAGGGTAAAAAACTTACATGACTAAAATGTCTCACTGAATGTGTCACAGTCACTGAACTACATGTACTGCTCAGGATCATATTCATTGTTTGACTTATTTCCACATCAACATTTGTGCAGAAAGAAGTATATATGTCATGTATGGTAACACTTTACTTAAAAGACACAGTCACACATGAGAAATTGACATTCGCCTCCGGTTCTCCTCCATTCTGTGCGAGCAAGGCGGCGAACAAACATTTGCTTCCAGTTGCGAAGCAAATTCACGACTTCGCATTTGCATGGAGTATAACTTTGGTGATTGTCACTCGCTTGCATTCGCACATGTGTGACCGTGCCTTAATAGGATAGTTTGGGTGTTTTTGAAATGGGGTTGTATGAGGTTCTTATCCATAGTCTGTGTATTATCTACAGTAGAGGATTTTCTGCACGCTCCCAGTTTGGAGAAACAGACAGGAGTTACTGCACTTAACCAAAGCAATGTACTGAGGTGGACTGGGGCAGCAGCAAAACATATTTTAGCAACCTAAAAGAAAGGCCCCAACTAATAAAAATCTATATCCGTTCAAGCGTACGCTATATTTAGAATATTTTCACTGCTTTACTGTGCCGTCAGACAGCCCTTTCCGGCGGGAAACTGAAGCAGTTATATCCGTCTATGCTCTCGACAATGCCGCCAGACTCAATTGAGGAAAAAAAAATGTAATTTTGGCTTGTTCGGTTAGTTTGTTTGTGCTATTGTATGACTTTGGTGAATCCAATCTAACCAAAGTCACACAATAACACAAACTAACGATCGAGGCAGCGGTAGACCAACAACTCCTGTGTTCTGCAAGTAAATTTAATGGGTTTTTTTTCAACAGAGTCTGGTTGCTGTAGCGAGAGCATAGATAACAGCTTCAGTTCCTCGTTGGAAACATAGACTGTATAGCTGTCGCACGGGATGGTAAACCGTTGAAAATACACAGCAGTACATTGCTTTGTTTCCGTACGGTAACTCCTCTCTGCTTCTCCAAACTGGGGGTGGGCTGACGTCATCTACTGTAGATAATACGCTGACTATGGATAAGTACCTCATACAACCCCACTTCAAAACACCCAAACTATCTATTTAAGTCCTCCTAATAACATCAAATATGAACACAAAATTTATGTTCATACAGCTTTTATTATGTTTTCATTAATTATCTGTTTATGCGTCAGCCTCCACTTGCCCACGAGAGGAGTTCTATTCATTAAAATGCTTATATCAGTTTCCAACTACATTAGTGTTATTAACCATTTATTAAATGTTTACATAATGCTTATAAATGCTAAATAGGGGGAAATAAACTAAAGTGTTGCCCACTTTTTTTTAATGTACAGTATAATAGATTATGGACAACTATTTTAAAGAATATTCCCAGTTAGCCATGAGTTGTAGTTTTTGCTGTGAAGTGGTTCATCACCTACCTCACTGTTGAGTCCTGCTTTCACTGGAAGCTAACAATAAATCCTCCACTACCAACAGGACCGATTTGAACTTAATCAAAGCATGTTGTGATATTTGTTAAATCATATTAGTTTGGCGACATGGAACTGCAGTGAGTGTTAAAGTTCTTTAATAGCTTTTTGGAATTGGAGTCAGTTTTTGTCGTCAGCTTGATCAATACTGGTACAAGTATTTCAAATCTCAGTAATAGGTATTTGAATAGAAATATAGTCATATCAGTCAATATTTGAAACTGATAAGATCAACGTGGAGCAACAAAAAAGATTTCAGTGTTTAGTATATTTTCACATTGTTTGTTTTAATACTACTGTTGGTTATTTATTTGTAACATTAACTTCAATTTGTAGTGATATTAACACTCAATATGAATGCCCTCTGGACAACATAAACATATTTTTGTTTGTCTCGTTCTGTACATATATAATTGCCTTCACAGCACCACGCCAACTACAATTCAGTTACCCGGTCCAAGAGCAGAGAGAGGGAGATGGAGAAGAAAGATTCAGACAACACACAAGGCCGATCCAAAGAGAAGAAGGAAGAAAAGGATCGCAAAGAAAGGAAAAGAGTCAGTATTTGACAAGACCACTGCACTTTGAGAAATGTTTTTTTTTAAAGGACATCCTAGTGAAGTTTTTATGGGTAGCAACAAGGGATTGGTTCAATATGTTCATACATTCTATGGTCCGGATTTTTTGTTCCCACCATTAACATGCTCTATGTCGTGTTGTTTTCTATTTTAGGACCACGCTGTCAATGACCGTGAGACGAGCCAAGAGTCCAAACGTAGAAAGGATGAGAATGGAACGAGTATGTTTCTTCTTGACAGATCTGAAGTAGCCATTCTCCCAACGAGTCAAGTGTAAACAAAAAACAAACTTGATCTTCTCTTCCCAGATTCCTCCAAAAACAGCAAGAGCGCGAGTCCTTCTTGCGATTCCCCGCTTTCAGCTGAAAAAGAGAAGAGCAAAAGATCCAAATCCTCCAGCAAAGAGAAGACCGAGTCTGTGAAACCTGAGCGGACGTCCTCTGGAGGCAAAAAGGTCAACTCAGCTCTACTGTTTGTAGAGTACATGACCTTTAATTCAGGAACTTGTAGTCTTATCGTCCCTCGTCATTTCAGTCAAATCGTACATTTTTATTGCGTGAATAATAAATTTAGATGTAAATTAATACTAAATATTCATGCCGCTTTATCTCCATTACTACTGACCTGTTTTTAAATTCATACTTCTTTGTGTTTTGTGCCACAGGAATCCAGACACGATAAAGAGAAATCTGAAAAGAAGGAGAAGAGGGACAGCAGCGGAGGAAAGGAAGAGAAAAAGCAATATCCTTAACGTAACGTAGATCACATAACTCATATTTCAATCATATTTGTACTGTTTAGTGTGAATATTTTAATATTTAAAGGTATGAAGTCTTTCAAAATTGTAGTTTTTTTAACTTCACTGCTTCACCAGGTCAGTTGGCCACATTTGTGGTCATCACAGATGAAGTAGCTTGTTTTAAAACTCTTGTTATATCTCAATATGGATACTGAGAGTAGTACACTTCCATGTAGTACACTGTGTACACTATGTACTTACTTGTGCAGGGCGTGAATTTCGACAGGGTGGTGTTGTCTCAAATCAAACACGGCTGTTGTGCACTAACTGGAAAATGAAGATCGCAACATTTGACCACTTCATCTTATTTTTAATGGCAAATTGCAACCAGACGGAGCATTTACGACAACATACGACCGCGATTGTCACCTTCTAAAATATCTGCCGGATTGTTTGCTAACTAATCATCCACTTAGGGTGATCAATTTGACCCAGACAGACGTGATCACTATAAGCAGTTTCCACTGTAATTGTACTCCGGTGTTCACCAGAGCAACCGCTGCGGGTTCCTCGGCTGCAATTTTCACAAGTTTGGTGGTCACTCCCTTTCCGCTACGTAGCCAAGAAGGCGACCGTTGAGGGTGAGAAGTGTCCAGCGTTACACACTCAACTTTTTGACCGTTATGAGTACACCATCTGGGAACTCGTAGTGCACTGCATTTTGCCACACAGTGTGAATGCACTTGTGCACTCAAGATAGTAAGCGTGGTTACGGAAGTATGCAAATTAAGACTGCATGTGTAAACATTTGTGCACCAGCATTACACCATGTGTTGAGCCACCCACTGCACTAAATGTGTTTCCATTATGAGAGAATCACCTCCATTTGTATCTATTGTGTGTCACTAAACACACTCATGCAATAACGGTTGAAGATTGCAGCAGATGCTATATTGCATTGAGGAGCCAGCCAACAGGACTTGTAAACATAATTAGTGCACTAATCCTCCGCCTATAACCGTTCGACTTTTCTAATTTCAACATTTAACTGTAGGCAAATTTACAATTACTGCAGCCCACTCTGATACGTGTCGAGCTAAACTGATCATAATCTTTAACTTGGATCTCATTATTGGATTTGGACATTTCGAAAGAGCCATTTTGTTGCAAATACTGTTGCTCATTCGCTTTATAGCAGGCAGTTACTGGCACTCAAGTATTAATGGTGTTTTCCTCATTTCCTGAAATGATTAAAAACGATTATTTTGGGGTTCTGATCATGTTCACTGTGTTAGATCCCACCCTTTAATATCAGTTAGAAAATGAAAAATAAGCAGCCTGGATTCAAGGCTCGTCTCTGTTCTATGACAAATACAGATGTTTGTGACAATATTTCTACCCGTCACCCTTTCAGTCTTTGATTTATTTACCATTTCCCTTAACAGTCATACTCATAAATCCTCTGACAAGCACAGATAATGTGCACCTATCAGTGAAGGTAAGACACACTCAACATCTTCGTAAACAGCTCTCAATACAACGTCTATGAGGTCAGTATTTCATATATTTTCTCTTCTCCTCTCTGATCCACAGCAGAACTGGAGAAGCTGTGTTTTTTATCTGCGAGACATCTGCAATTCCATCTCTGTACTATGTTGTTAACTCGTACTCATTTCTGCCTGTGTTGTTTTGCTGTAAACTCCCCTCCCAAGTGTTTGTTAGCTGTAGTTATCTCAACTTTTTTTCCGTTTCAGTATACAGTAAACCAGCTGAAATATTTTTTCTTTTTTATTATCCCGTATGGGCACAATGTGCTGCTCTAATCACAATATTATTTTAATTAGAAAACGTGGTTACTGTATGAAATGATCTCTTGGTAACACCTGGTCATGGATTCAATAATCTCATGCTTGAAAATGTGTATTTTATTTTGTACTTTGTCAGGCTTCGCTTTTTGCTCGTTTTATTGGAGTTAACATGCTTTCCATACTCACTTACCTCATATCCTTTTGAGATACTTAGATATTTTTTATTTATTTATCTCCACCTTTTAATCTGAGTAAGACGGTCAACGAAAGTGAGGAAAATGATACAAAGGACCAGTTTGTATATTGTGTACAATAATAAAGAGGGTAACATGAAATTCACATCATGTTATTTCTTCTTTTTTTTCTTTTTGATGTCCCTTACAGTCCTTTTGTGATTTTGTGTTAATCAGGTTTTTACATAATTTATAAAAATGCCAGTTCGACCTTGATTCAAATGTAGAATTGTAAAGAAAAATCAGACGAAAACATTCTGACGCTCTGTACTCCAAATACAACTGTTTCGAAAATGACTTTTGGAGATTTTATCTGCTGTACTCAATGAGTGTAAGCTTTTTTTAAAAAAAAACAAAAAAACAATAAATAATAGTTTTCCTAGTGTGTCACTTTGATATTGTCTCCTACCTTTGGTTCTTTCATTCTCTGCAAACAGCTCATTATTGTTGTTGGATGGTCACTCACCACTTAGCTTCATTCCAGATGGCCATGTCGTTGTGAAAATATCTTTGTATTGGAATGATCAGATGAGATGAAAATGAAAAATGAGAAGAGCCTTCTGTGTTTTTCTTCTTCACATTACTCGTTGGCTTTCTTTCCTCACTTCCGTTTCAGATTGGGCTTTTATGGTCACAGTATAGTATGTCGAAAAACAAAAAAAAAGTCACAGAATAGGTTGTCGAAAAAAATAAAAGTCATTGTATAGCATGTCGAAAAAATAAAAAAGTTATAAAATACTATGTTGAAAAAAAGTCAGTGTATTATGTCAACAACAAAAAAAGTCATAGGTTCTTGGTTTGGTTGCCATATGTTGGGAAAAAGAGTCATAGTATAGTATGTTGAAAAAATAAGTCCTAGATTAGTATTTCGAAAAAAGTCATAGTATAGTATGTCGAGAAAAGTCAGAGTATAGTATGTCGAAAATAGGCATAGTATATTATGTCAAAAAAAAATCAAAAAGGCATAGTAAAGTATGTCAAAAATAAATTCATACTATAGTATGTCGAAAAAAATTAAAAAAGTAATAGTACAGTATGTCGAAAAACTAAAAAGTCACAGTATAGTAAGTCGAAAAAATTAAAAAGTAATGGTATATTATATCAAAAAATGGAAAAAAGTCATTGTATAGTATGTTGAAAAAATAAGTCATACTATACTATGTCGAAAAAAGTCATAGTATAGTATGTTGAAAAAATTAACAAAAGTAATGGTTTAGTATGTTGGAAAAATAAAACTCATAGCATAGGTTGTCGAAAAAACTAAAATCGTATAGTCTGTCGAAAAAATAAGTCATATAGTATGTTGAAAAAAATAAGTCATTGTATACTATGCCGAAAAAATAAGTCATAGTTGTCGAAAAAATAAAAAAGTCATAAAATACTATGTTGAAAAAAAGTCAGTGTATTATGTAAAAAAAAAAAAAAAAAAGTCATAGTATAGTATGTCAAAAAAAAGTCTTAATACATACTATAGTACATACTGATGCTGGTGGTTCTGATGCTGCGTAACCTCCTGCCTGACGGCAGATGTGTAAACAGTCTATGTGAGGGGAAGAGGCTCTGCTTACACAGTGCCTCTGGAAGATGTCCTGGATGGAGGGGAGAGAGACACCTATGATCTTTTCAGCTGTCCTCACTATGCGTTGTAGGGTCTTGCGTTCCGCTGCTTTGCAATTCCCAAACACAGTAACAGTGATACAGCTGGTGAGGACACTTTTCACAGTGTCTCTGTAGAAAGTGGAGAGGATGGGCAGTGGTAGGCTGGCTTTCTTCATTCTACGCAAGAAGTGGAGGCGTCACTGTGTCTTCTTGGCTACTGAGTTGGTGTTCAGGTGCCAGGTGATGTCATCAGTGATGTGCACACCAAGAAACTTGGTGCTCTTGACCCTCTACTGTGGAACCACTGACGGGCAGTGGAGACTGGTCATCGGGCCTCCTCCTGAAGCCTTCAGTTTTTTCGAGAGAGATAGGTTGTTGTCCTTGCACCAGCTCACCAGTTGCTCCACTTCCTCTCTGTATGATGTTTCATTATTGTTGCTGACGTCAGCAAACTTAATGATGTGGTTGGATATAGACTTGGCAGCACAGTCGTGGGTGAGCAGTGTGAACAGCAGTGGACTGAGCACACAGCCCTGGGGAGAACCCGTGCTCAGTGTGACGGTACCTGATGTTCTGCTGCCGATCCGTACAGACTGTGGTCTCTCTGTCAGAAAGTCCAGGATCCGATTGCAGAGGGAGGTGACCCAGCAGGGAAAGTTTTCCTATTGTACTATGACTTTCGACATACTATACTATGACTTTTTATGACCTTTTTCGACCTACTATATTATGACTTTTTTTCAACATACTAGACTATGAATTTTTTATACTTTTTTCAACATAATATCCTTTGACTTTATTTATGACTTTTTTCAACATACATTACTTTTTCTCAAAATATTATAGTATAATTTTTTTTTTACTTTTTTTTTTACATAATATACTGATTTTTTTATGACTTTTGTCAGATATAATATACTATGAATTTGTTTTACTTTTTTCATCACTGTAACTTTTTAAAGACATTTTATGACATTTTATGACATTATACTGGTACTTTTATTCCGACTTTTTTTAAAACTTTTTCAACATACTATAATATGACTTTTAACATACTAGGACGTTTTTATGACTTTTTTTCAACATATATTATGACTTTTTGCAATATATCCCTTGACCTTTTCTGC
Organism: Sebastes umbrosus; assembly: GCF_015220745.1. Taxonomy (NCBI): domain Eukaryota; kingdom Metazoa; phylum Chordata; class Actinopteri; order Perciformes; family Sebastidae; genus Sebastes; species Sebastes umbrosus. The sequence continues at coordinate 19,306,857 of NC_051285.1, read as the reverse complement.
CTTACTATACTGTGACGTTTTTATAACTTTGACATACTATAATTGTTTTTTAAGACTTCTTATGACATATTATGACTTTTTCATGACTTTTTCGACATACTATATGACTTTTTTTCCACATACTATAGTATGATTTTTTTTTAACTTTTTTCAGCATACTATACTATGACATTTTTCGACCTATTTATACTATGACTTCTTATTTTTTTTGACATACCATACTATGACTTCATGACTTTTACAACATACTATATGACTTTTTAGACATACTATACTATGACTCATGATTTGTTCTACATACTATACTCTTGATTTTTATCTCTTTTTCAACATACAATGCTAAGACTTATTAATAAACTTTTATGCTTTTTTTTTCTCGACATACTATACTATGTTTTTATGACTTTTCTTTTATACATACTATCAGAGGTGGAAAGAATACTAGAATTTTGTACTCAAGTAAAAGTACTGTTACTTTAAATAAATGTTACTCAAGTAAAAGTAAATGTAAAAAAAATGTACTTGAATAAAAGTAAAAACAAGTAAAAACAAAATAGACTTCATTAAATGTATACAGTCTATGATGAAATATCAACTTATACACAAGTGGAACAACATCAGCAACAAGACCTCTTTTGTCCAAACCTACAGATGGGCACTCGGAAGTCTGTGCATACAACTGATTATCAATTACATACATATACAGGATCGGATATCGGGCGATACTGACTCAAGTAGCTGGATACGGTATCTATGAGAATGGGGCTCTATCTATCTATTTAATTAAATTCTATATGCATATACTATATATATTGTATATTATATACTGAAATTTGAATTCCTGTTTAAGTTTTGACCAATTTGTTTCTGCATTAAAAAGGTTTACATTTGAATTGTAATTCCTGTTCATTGTGAAGATTTTTCACTAAGTTGCTGATACAAGATTTATTATTTTGATAATATAATAATTTCAATTTATGAAGCCCAGGTATCGCTATCGGTATCGGGACTTAATAAGTCGGATCCAGTTCAGTTCCCTGTTGTAAAATATTCTCTGATGTCTAGAGAAAAGTCCTGGTAGTCAATCCAACAGCATGTCCGTGGATTGTCATTATAGTACACTCTGTAGTAAGACATGTATGCCCTGCAGCAGGAAAAGAAAAATCAGATTGATAATTGACAGTATTTCTTCAGTGACAGTTTATGTAATCTTTTTTTTTACATGTTAAAAAAGATGATAATTCCAAAAGATGAATATAAACCTGCTTTTATTAAGGAAATGTAATAAAATCCTTTGTACATGACCTCTCCACAGAGGTTCATTGTGTCCATACATGCAACTCTCATGGTTGAGGTACTGTTACAAATGAACTGGAAAAAACTAAAACCAAACTGGATTAAATGTCATTATGGGACTATAAACTAAACCAGGGTCCATTTCGAGTTGCAGTTTGGTCAAACTATTACCAAATTCACATGCACTTTATCTGGGGAGAAAAGGATGAGAAAGTTGGATATACTAAACAAATGTAGGCGTACATGGTTTGTAGCATTTGTAGGATTTTTTTCCTTCAGTTTATAAAAAGTTCACTTATACAAACAGACAAACGATTCATTTGTAGCTCTTCCCTCAATGTACAGTTCACCTTCTGCCTAATGCATAGACACAGAAAGCTTATCACAACCAAAGAAGCTATGGTGTGTTATCATTTACCAAAAGATTTTGAGATTCACATCTGCAGATACTGCATTTACATGAGAACGGCTTCTAAGTGTGTACAAAGTGTAAACCATAAGCTCAGTTAAACCATTTGAAAATGCTGTCACATAAAAAGGGGTCACTCTCGTAGTCTCTAAAGGATTTATAATGCTTTCGGTTTCAACAATATGGCACTAAGTGATTAAAAGCTGACCTCATTTCAATAAAAAACGGTCTTGTTTCCAAATAGTGGCAGTTGAAACAAATGCAGTCTCACATGGTTGATTTAAAACAAGCATCTAAATGAATACGGTCAGTTGTATACAATGTCCAAAAGGCTTTGAAAATAACACCACCTAAGCAGTTCCAGATGACCTCTAGTTTCATATTATTGATATTTTCTGAGTAAAAACTGGGGTACAATGTTGTCACTTTAATTGATGCTTAACCCTAATGATTGATGCTTGTCCTAAATATTATGAAACTGAAAATAGTCTTATAGTAAAACAAGAAAATGACTTTACTTCACTAAATATAACATTTATTAACTTAAGATTTCACCACGAAAATATGTCTGTAAAGTATTCAAATGACTTAATAAGTACTCCAGGATGTTTTGATTGCAAATCTTGGCTTTTTTTTTCTTCTTCAAAATAGAAAACAACTGAAATTACAACAGTTCATCTAATTATCATTTGAAGCAATGTTTTGCCCTATAGTTCCACAGATTTTTTTGTTGTTTTCAAGTGAATTCAATTTTAATTGCATTGCCATGACGCCAAAATGCTCCATAAGGCACTACAAGAGGCAAATCTCATGTTTCCAGAAGCAAAAGTCCTGTTGCGACATTGCCCTCTGTTAGTGTGACGGGCCTCACAACCCAGAATGAGCACTTGTTGACTTGTAGGCTTGTGTCCAAGCTGATGACAAAGAAGGCTGTTGCCTCCAGGATGCCAGCTTCGGGGTGTCGGGGTCACACAGAGTGGCTGTTTCGTCCAGACGCACCAGTTGGAATCGTCACGTTTCACCTCTGCAGAGGAGATGTGCAAAGGATGAGGATCAAATCAACTGTTAATCATCTTTAGCTGGTTTAACTAAAAAATACAAGTTCCCCTGCAGCCTTAGAAAGACGTTGAATAATTGTTCAAAATTATCTCATGAGAAAACCAACTGAGTTAAGTTAGATGAATTTGAGATAATAAATTCAATAAAGTGAAGTTATTAAGCAGCAGGTTTCCATAATGTATGTTTTCTTCAAACTACAAAACAGTGGGATCTCTGGAGAGTTTTAAAGAAGACCTATTGTGCTTTTGTGCTTTTTCCCCTTTCCTTTAGTGTGTTATATAGTTTTTTGTGCATGTAAGAGGTCTGCAAAGTTACAAAGCCCAAAGTCCACACCAAAGTCAGTTACTCTCCCCCACAGAAACACTGCTCCTGAAGCGCCTCGCTTGAAGCCCTGCCTTTTCTTCCATAACATGGTGATGTCACCTAGTAACACATTTGCATAATACCTGCCCTAAAAGCTAATTAGAGCGGAGCTGGAGCGGAGTCCAAAGAGTTTGGTTTGGTTGACCAATCACAGCAGAGTGGGCCAGCTGACCAATCAGAGCAGACTGGGCTTTTTGCTCTTGTAGACACCCAAAATACAAGTATGCACCTGAAAATAAGCATAATGGTCCTCTTTAAACAAACCTATAAAATATGAGATCAATACAACCAACATATGCAAAGGGGAATTGGAGGCAGATGAATAATATATATTTAAAAATAAACTATATTTTTCTGTACCTCTTCAGCTTGGATTTGGTAATTTAATTGAAAAATGTTTAAGTATATTTTTGTTGTATAAATACAGATATGGGCGGGGGGCGGGGGAGCTCAAACATCAAATGTTTCAGACAGAGGGTGAAAAGAGGTGCTGCAGCACAGCAGGGACTTCAAGTCAGAATAACTCATGTTAAACTAGAAATGAATAACATGTATATATTTACATCAAGTTCATGATAAAAGATGAGTGTATTCTATTAGATTCTACACAGACATGGAAGAAACAGTAAAGGACATAGGCCTACCCTCTAGATCTTAACACTCTCCGTCCCGTACACGTTGTAGCCTTCACGGTACGTGGCAAAATTTTGGGTGTTTGCCGGAGGGGCTGGCTTAAAGTTTTGGGCATTCTTTGCCAGCTTCAGTCTTTTTGTTTCTTGCCGTGACTTATAGCAAAACTCTATCAAAGCCACGGTCATAGCCAGGCCAAGCCCTCCGACCAGAATATAGAAGACTCCTGCCACGTTGCTCAGGCTTAGTGCACTTGTCTTGTCCTGGGGGAGGTAGAGACCACCGTTAAGACTTTTTTAACTGGCACTCTGAGGCTGACCTCAAAGAACATGTACACCAACACCAACACAATGTACATCCTGCTGCACTAGAACTAAACAGCTACTCAGAGGAGGCTGCTAATTGTGTCTACAAAACCCTCTGACATATAGATGCCTAATTTAGCCTATCAGTGAGATAAATTGGAACAACTTCAATGTGTCTAATTCCTCCTCTCAAGTTATTTCTACCATTAAAGAACTGGGAAGGTGAATGTAGAGTTGCTATCTATCCTGCTTTAAGGTCTCTTTACGAGACCACTTCTAGAGGAAGGCGGTCGTGGTCGTACAGGTCTACAGATTAAACCCTCGATTCACTATAATAGCTGCTCAACTTTAACACACTGCATTTGTACAATCAAAGTGTCAAGCTGTGGAGGGTGAATTGAACCATTTTGCTGCTATTAAAAGCCAAACAGTGATATTGAAATTAATTTAAGTGAGTTTTACCATTTGCATTCTAACCTTTAGGGGCATTTTGTAGTCCTTAATGTAGTAAAAAAATATGTATATCTAAAAAGTGACTTATCTTTAAATTCAAAAAAGGTTCCTTACTCCGACACTCCATGTATGAGACATGACTATTAAATAGTATATGACCACTTTGTGCTCAGATGGTATTTAAAGGTCAGTTTGGACTCTTGTCAGAGTAAGGATGAAACTAGCCAGTCATGTAGGAATATATGGAGTTTGCATACAAATGAAAAACATCAACGATAAACTAAATTTCAATAAAGGTTTGGATGACAATATAGCAGTATAATGGTTTCAATTCTATGATTCAACTTTTCAAAATTTTATGGTATGAATAAAAAATAGTGTGCAATCATGCTGCAATTTTACAGATCTTGAATTGTCTACATACAGTAGTAATGAAGTCATGTTAATGTCATGAATTATGATCAGAGTGTAAAGAAATTAGACTATGTGTGAAGCAAATCTAGTTTTTAATGTTTTCCACATGCTATTCTGCAAGTATTCAGATATCATGATCAACATGTCTGGGAGAATGTATATATGTTTTAGATGTTTGCATATGAACAGTTAGGTCAAAATGCATTTTTCAATCAGTATAAAAAGACCTGCAGCGACTGACCTTACTTCCAGAGTCCTTGGTTCCACATTCACCCTTATCGTACCACCATTTGTTTTTCAGCTTGTCTAAGATGCCTTGTTCACTGAGTTTCAATACTGCAAGGTTTACAGGAGTTCTTCACGTGGGAAATAACATAAATAACATTTTATTATGTTATTTTATGTTATTAAACTTTTTAAACTACTTTATACTGTGCAAAGCGATAGAGTAGGGTCCTGGCCAACACATCACAGATAGCAAGCAACACTACAGTATATATATATATATTTGTAAATATATGACCTTTCATAATCCATGACTACCCTAGCATGCCAGACCCCACCTATATCGCTTTGAGTAATCGGCACACACTGATCACATGAAGAAGAAAAAAGATTTGAACTTGCAGAGTAAAGCAGCTGCTGCATAGCTTTCACAGAATGAAAGAAAACAGAGGCAGTAATTGCTGAGGGCACATTATTTTGTTTGCTATGGGCAGCCTTTTTGATGATCTAACAGGAACCCTTTCTTGACTAACAGACAAAACACAGCAGTCCAATTTCATTAACAGCTATTAGAGGCTAATGTCTCACAAAATCACCCACACTGAGAAACAGAGTTAATGGTGTTTCTGAATCGCTACCAGCCAGATGATGAGAAAATTTGGTTGTCTCTAAAGACACTTTTTCTGAACCAAAGGGGAGTCATAGATTGGGTTTTTGTTTTCTTTTGCAAGACATTATGTTCAATTTCCTTGACTGACAGATTTCCAGGTTTATTTCCTTTCAGAAATAAGATCAGTGTTTGTAATCCAACACCATCAAATATATTGTATTCACCACTGTGTTCTTTGTATGTCGAATAGAATACAAATTGTGTTTTCTGATAATTTATACAAAAGAAACAAACATTAAGAAGTCATGCATGATGTTAGGTGGATGACCTGCAGTCCTGTTCTCCAGTCAGAGCCCTTTGGAAGGCAAATGTACTATTATTTTGCTTGAGTGTTGAAAAATACAAACTTAGATGCATGAATTTCAATGCAACAACAAAATATAATACTGCAGTTTCTGCCTTTTGACTTTTCTTGGCAGAGGAGCAGAGAGGAGCAAGATATTTGAGTACGAACTTTGAATTAAATGCTTGTTTCACTTTATGAATCAACCTAAAAGCAGTAAAGATCCTACACAGTGATCTGTAATTCTATTATTTGGACAATGACACATTTTGGATGTAATCTCTGGGTTCTTATGAAACATTTTAGAGACACTATGAGGATGAATTGCAAACAAAAAAGCTTTTAAGAGGGGCGTTTTCTTCCATTTGGGAGCAACAGCTAAAAATCAACAATTTTTCATAATAATTCTGTTTAAGGGTGCCATTTTCATCACAATAAAAGGTACTTTTTCTAAGTTAATTATTGATGAACTTCTAATAAAATATATCTTGTTTTTGTCTCTCTGTGTGACAAACTGACTGCTGCTCTGTAGCTGACCTTTGACCTCCCAGATCAGAGAATCAAATTTGGCTAAGGTAATTGATTCTGCATGAAATTTACATCATACTCTTTGCTTTCCTCAGTTTAATAACTTTTAGTCACATAAAAATAACTACAGCTGGTTAAAGATTATGATTGGGTGGGATCGGATAATGTCTACCCTGTCCCACAGCATTGTGGGTAGGATAATCTACTCTACTGACTTGTCATTTCTCCTTATTATATATTATACATCTACATTCCTTCACCTCTAAAAAAAATCTGCTGGTCATCAGATAAAGACCTCAGACACACCACCAGGTGGTGACCATGGACCTTTAAATAACACGCTGATGAGCACTGTCCAGGTTCACAGCTTAGAAACACTCAAACATGTCCCTGTATCTTTTCTAATCTGAAAAACCTAAATAAAAACAGAATGTCATCCATATATCCCATAAATTGTGCAAAGAAACATATTATAGCTGGAAGGACGATGTTTGGTTATACATTCAAAATTTGATCACTGTATGTGGATGAATATACCATAAATTACATTTGGCCATAAAAGATTTAATGTCTAAATTCAAAGAGTACTGTGCTAAATGACAAAATGAAAATGAAAAATCAAAGGGACTTCAGAGATGAAAAAGACCGCTTGTTAAAAACACTCAATGGTAGTAACAGAGAGAAAACAAAAAAACTGTACATCTGTACCCCCTCCAAGTCCCTAAAGCAGCCTGGCTTTGTAATGATTTTATCCCACATATTATCACAATACTAAAGTATTGTGATACTGTTGTACTGTTGCAGTGTAGTCTATTGGAGAATAACTCCATCTGCCATTTCCTGTCAACGAGAAAATCACTGTAAACTGTCCCAACCCTCTGATGTAATAGCAGTTCACAGGTCCATGGAGAGAGAACTCAAACAGATAAAAAAGGTGATTTATCAGACCTGGGTTCACTTACATTTACAGTAAACTGCATTACCGCAACAGACAGCTCAATCTAAAGCAAAGACTAAGAATGATAATGTGCTGCCACTAAACTACGTTTTTACAACAGATACAAAATGTTATTAAGTGTAGCAAGCAAAAACAAGTCGATATTGAGTTGTAGTAACACTGAAACTGAACTCTTAAGGTCCACAGTTCAGGCCCATAGAGCAAAACCTACAAATGATACTATATATATATACGGTACTACAAAATAATACAAAACATATACATATAAATACATAGAAAATACATATGATTAAATATTAAATAAATTATAAAAATGTTTTTATAGTTTATATATTATATATAATATACATGTTCAATATAGATATAGATATATTCATATGTTTTTTATATTTATATCCTTTATAATCTTTTTTCTAATTCTTATTTTTACTCTTGCTCTCATTATTCTTATTGCACACAAGGCTTTAAACCCTGCATTTCACCGCACATATTATATGAGCATGTGACAAAAAAACATAAAAGTTTGATCTTGAATCTGTTTAATTGTAACTAATTCAATGGCTCCTTCAGCATGCCTATATCTTAAAAATGTAACTTAAATGGCAGAATATACTGTGAAATTTAAAAGTACTATATTAGAAGGTCAATAGGGAGCTCTTGTTCAAGACATTAAAAAAACCCACACACATTATTGTCAAGGCATACTGGATGAAGCAGTTCACATCAGCCACCGCGGCCTCTGTCTTCTCTCACTTCTGCATTCTCTCTGGCGACGCTCTGATTATGCAAAAGCTTGTTAATTATGCATCCAGTTGACCAATCGGATTTCAGTCAAATCTGGGCGTATTTGACACAATTTTCTCTAGGAAGCAGATAGATGTATCTAATCTGAAGGGCCTTTACTCTCTCGAGGACTAAAGCCCCTCAGAGGGCGTGACTGAAATGTTTTAACACTACTGGCTAACAAAACTTGCCACTTCTACAACTATATGAAATAAGATTTCCATCGTATTAGACCTCTAAAGGAGATGTCTGCTAATTGTTTTTCTCTCTGGCTGGTTGTCGTCAGCATCTTAATCGCAATTTATGAATCCAACCCTCTGACTGAGTACAAGGGGTGGACAGAATATCAAGGACACCTGTGCAATCCATTGCAATGCAAAATCTTACATTTGTGAAGTTTAATAAAAAAATAATGTTCAGAGTGGCATTGATTCACCTCTATAGTAATCTTTTGGGGTCGTAGTTTGTGTTGTTGTAGTATTACCTTGTACTTATGAGACCTGTAAGCTTCACAAAGATAGTCTTTATTGTTGTGTTGGATTCGATATATTGTACAGGTGTTTCTTTTCATTGTGTCCACCCCCTGCATGTCGACTTAACCTCCGCTCCATCTGATTTAAGTTGCATCAGAACTTTATCCTTCAGTCTGTTTGCAAAACAAGAAAAACGGCATCTAAAAACACTCAGGACCACACAAAATAATTCACATGAAAAAAATCATGCACATCATGGCCAAATTAGGACATAAATCACATACTGCATGATGTCAAATTAAAGAAACATCACACAGTATGACAGAAATTAAGTAAGTGTCTTAAATCATCCAGCTTTGATTAATGAAATTAACAGCTGTAGATATGTGATTTAATGATCTGTCTGGAGTTTTGTTTGGTTTTAGTAAAACATTAAAATATCAATTTCTACTATCTATGAATATAAATGCTGCATTTATATCATTGATTTAATGTTTATGCTGTGAATGTCATATTTTCTCAGTGGTAGTTACATACAATATATTTCCATCTCATTGTTAAATTACCCACCCATGCATTTCTGAAAGTGAAATAAGGACAGAGAAATGTGGCAGTCAGATAGTGACAGTGTTACACTGATCATCTACTCTCTCTCTAACCAAGGGGTCGAGGCAAACTGCCAGTGAGAAGAGACGGCTTCTTTGTGTTATCCCACCGGTAGTATCCATATCCTGCTCACTCAGGAATGGATGACTATAGTCAATAACAGCAAAGTTTGCCTCGTCTCTTCTCTCGCAATATGCCAAGTGTACTGTGGTCATGATGCAAGCTGAAGAGCAGAGGCAGAGATGGATCCACAGTTAAGGGCCGTCACTACGCCCTGAAACAAAAAGATCAGGGGCCTCATTTATAGAAAGGTTGTACAACAGATTTGATTGAGCCTGATGTGCACAGCTCTAAAATAGCGGAAGTAAGGATAGATTATGTGCACACAGTATGAAAAAGCAAGACAGGCTTTACGATAATAATCAGTTTTTCTATATTTGAACTCCTCTTTGTTTTAAAACGGAATTTAAAGTGAGACTATGTGACTTTTGAGAGAAGAAATAGCACTTCTTCCTCTTACAAATGAAAACTTATATTGCTGCTTCGGTATTTGCTGCTACAGCCTCACTATGACCAGGAGGTAATGGTGGCTAACTTCAAATGATAGATATTGTAACTGACAGTTCACCAGAAGTGGGACCAAGTCATTGTTTTGAAAGTCACAAGTAAGTCTCAAGTCTTTGCACTAAAGTCCCAAGTCAAGTCCTAAGTTCTACACTTTGAGTTTTGAGTCCTAAACAAGTCATCATGCGCTCTTCACCAAATGTAATGCTATTTTAACAACAGGGTAACTGGGGCCAACTGGTGCTCAGTAATGTAAAGTATTTTTTTATGGTTCTCTCCTGCAACTTGATTGGATGCTGTTAAATTGGTTCAAACAAAGTGGATCTGGGGAGTTGCGTGTAGGATCATCAAATCCAAGTCCTAATAATATTCACCAAAAAGAAAGAGTCCAGAGTTCAACAAAAAAACACTTTTCGGGGATTCAGCAATAAACAATTTCCCCCCCCAAGTAAATCCCCTTCCCAAACAAATCAATAAAGGATGTAAAAAAAGTAAATAAACCCAACTTCCCGGTCCCGGGCATTTATCGCCTTTGTGAACACACTTTTAATCTTTGGGCTTGGGGGAAGGTATCAAGTATTTTCAAGTCAAAAGTCATTGGTTTTGAAGTCAAAATTCAACATGCCATTGTCCTGTAGTTGCCACTAAAGTGGCGGCTGTTTGGCAAAAGTTGCATAGTCTCACTTTAAGATCTTTGCTCAGTTATTTGTATATCAGCTTTATGGTTACTATGAAAAGAAATATCTTAATACAAATGTGAGATGCAAATCAAATCCTCTTGTACAAATGGGGCCCCTGGTCGTATCTTACACTACTACTGCAGGGTTTACCAGGTCAGGGTGGCCATGGATAGACTTTGACTGGCCTTGGATCAAGACCAACCAAAGGTTTCTGTCAGTCTTACGCTGGATTTCGATGAGAGGATGTTGGACAAAAAAGTTTGGACCGTTAGTTGTCACTGTCATTAGAATTCTCACGTTTGCCTGCGATGCTTAGTCCCCTCAAGACAACGCTGTTCCCCGTGCCTGCCCTAACACCCAGGCGGCGGATTGGAGAGTGCATATATTGTTCGGCTCGGAGGTATAGGATTAGATCCTCACTTTAATCCTTCTGGCATTAGTTTGCCACATACAAAGCTGTCATGTTGGCCTGTAGATATAAAAAACAGAGAAAGATGGTGTCTGTCTTTCATAATTACAAGCCAAAAATATAGAAACTACTCTGTCATAAACTCAATATTAAGCACTTAATAATCTGATCTTCCTCTGTCCTACTTCTGCACTTTGCTTCGTCTCACACTATTGGGCTTTTTCCTCCTCCATTAGCCAAGTAAAGGGTTCCCAGTTGATCACAGTTGCACGATAGAAATGTAAAAACTTATGTATCTGTGACTTATTAACAGATATTTGGGCCCAAAGACTACAGTCAGTGTGACGACAGCCTTGCCGATTACTCTGTTCTAGGATACCCGACTTTGGTGACATTGAGGCTGACCTTAGAGTCACCTCCCCCGCTGCCGCACTCTCCCTTGTCGTACCACCATTTGTTTTTCAATTTGTCCAAGAGGCCTTGCTCATTCAGTTTTAACACTGCCAGGTTAACAGCATTTCTTGAAACGATAAAACATAGCTTGTAAGAAAATGAACAGGTCCGTGAGAAATCTAATATAGAATATTAGTAAAAAATAGTGATAATAAATATCAATGGTTCATAAGGGGAGCACGGAAGGGACAAATTGGTAAAGAATTTCACTGGTGTGGAAGGGTAAGAAGCATTTTTACAGCAAAGAAAATGTTAAATATTAGAGAGGTGGCATGGAGGGTTACATTGCTTGTAACTGAAGTGTGCGGGATGGGGACATTCTGTCATTGTTGAATTAGAAATAAGAACATCCAGCATGCAGCTTAACATTCATCACAATTGACAGACCAGCATTGTAACTAGCAAAAAACAATGCAAAAGGGCACCACAGAAACCAGGAGGGAGGAGAGGTTGAAGGGCAAAACAAACAAGGTTGGGGAAGGTGACACATCGACATTCAAATGGATTTACTGAGTGTGACTAATATACCAACAACCTTAAGAGAAAGAAGAAACAGAGACACGAACCAGATACATAGGACAGAACAGAAAATGGCTGAACGTGTTGATTAAACTCATAATTAAAAAAACTGTTCACTCATTGATGCACTTGGGGGAAAAAAAGAAGAATTAAGGAGTGAGGAAGAAGAGAATGGCAAAAGGAGACATCAGGGTAGGTGGAATACTATAACAACATGGAGGATATTGTTATATTATCCCACCCACCTTAATGCAGAGCCTTTAGGTGTGGCCACACCATAGCCCTTAGAGTCGAGGTTGCCGCCCACTTTCATGGTGTCACATGGTTTCCGCTGCTCTATGTACTCGTTCATTGTGGATTCGAGTAGAAAGGCGAACTTGCCCTTCGACTTTCGTACCCTGGCAACCCCGTCTGGTGTTGTCTTGGCAAACACTGAGGGTTCAGCTGATTTCATGTATGACCACATTTTCTCATAAACTGCTATTTTGGAGCGCTGCATTTAAGGACACAGAGAGAAGACAGAATCTGTTTAGTTATGCACTTGATAAAACACCGACAACCATGAAAACATTCATAATGAGCCGCTGTGGGTTTGAGTAAAAGCAAAAGTTTGCCATTTTGGGAAATACTTACATGAGAAGATTGATACTACTGAGGAGAGTGGTATCAATCTTCTCATACCCCACAGAGAGAGAATAAGCGTATTTACCAAAATGTCAAAACTTACCCTTTAAAGCAACCCTCGCATGAAAAATAACTGCGGCACGTTATATTTTTTTCACAAGAGTGTTCTGCCTAGTCCCGCCCTACTGTGCTGTGATTGGCTAGTACTCGTTGCCTCGACTGTTCACCTCATTTTGCACACGGGAGAAGTCCTTGCCTTCAGGGCTTTCTGCCACAAAGGATTTATTTCAACCCAAACCATCTCAAGAGTTTTGCAATTTGTGGGTTACCTTCTAGACACGACCGTATGAAAGCATGATGGAATTAGCAAGCTAGCTAGCTAACTAGCCAGCTGCTAATTGACTCAAATTTAAACTCCATCATTTCATCCACACACTCTTGTTCATCTTTATAATATAGTCCACACTCTTGTCACAGCGTAGGAAAGCACATTGCTATCGCTAGATAATCTTCTAATCACAGCACAGCAGTATTAGCCAATCACAGCACAGTGGGGCTGGACTAGGAACAGCTTTGGGGAAAAAAAATTACTCTAATAATGCTGCTGCACTTCCTGGCCACGCCCCACTCCATGACGTCTAAAGCGCTTGCTGTGACATCACAGATTGAGGCTTGGCCAGAAGTGCAATATGCTTAAAGATTTAAACACATAGATGGCAATGCATTGACAGTTTTCTGCCTCTTTGTAATTCAGAGTGGATTCACCCTTTAAATAAAAAAATAGTGCAGCAGAGGTAGCGGGCGTTTTGCCAGCAGCCTGAAGTCTGACAATCTGGCAGCTCAGCAGAAGCTAAATGCAGGCCGTGTTTGGTATCAATATTAACAGACAGGAGTGACCTACTCATCCTCAGTTTATGTTCCTGACAGCAGGTCACAGCTGGAGTCACAATCATCACGGCTTAATATTGATTTCAACATTTAGTTATCAGTCCATTTGATTTGACTTTTGTGCTTATGCAACATTGAAATAATTATAATGTGTAGATTAATGATACTATAGCTTGAAATATGGTTTGCAGTGATTGAAGACATTAACAAGTACAACTGCTGGTTTTCCACTGAATGTTTAAGTGCAAAGGCTTCACATAAACACTCACAACTACAACTCACCAGGTTTTTACAGCGATGTCCTACTTTGGGACAATGTCTGTTTTAGCATTTTGGTCTATATATTTTGGGCTATGTTTTATAAGTAATTTGTGTTTTAAAAATGATTATTGTTTAATATGTTATGTATGATGATATATAAAATATATAATATCCTTGTTTTTTCTCTTCTTATCTCTTTTGAGTACACTTGTTTTTAAAAGCAGCTGACAGATTGTCTTCATCGTTTTACGCACGGTATCCAATGACTTCACAATTGGGGAAAAGAAGACCTGCTGTTTAACTTCTTTTAATTTGTTTTAATAGGTGATACATGTCTTAAAATGTTAATGTTTTTCCTTTAATTTACTATTCCACATCAACATAAACCAATCAAGCTAAAAAAAGATTCAAATTGTGAGTAATTTGGCACTTATTAGTGCATAGTCATCTAATCTTACATGATATTTATGAATCCACATGATGCATGTATGTATGTCAAATACCAATTAAAAAAGTGTATGTTATTGAAACATTGATTGAATAATACTTGAATAATTTATCATTAACCAACATAATATTCATATTTAAATTGTATTTGAATCTGTGTTTTTATTTTATTGTCCAGTATTTTAATGTTTCTGGCTGCTATGAAGATTTAATTTCCCTCCGGTGATTAATAAAGTCATCTGTCTATCTATTTGTTGTTTGACAGTAACGGCGCTTTCTTTAACACATTTGACCTGCGTACTCCGAGACTGACGGCTTCACCTCTGTGGGCCAGTCAGCTGCCAGCTGGAGCAGCTACAGACATGCACTGCACAGCCCTGCTCTGACACTCAGTACACTGCTAAAAATGGCCAGCGAGAGGCTGATCGCTGGTCACCGGGGAGCCGGAGTACACAGCTGTCTACAATAGAGGGGAAGAATAGAGGAGCTGCAGGCTAATGTGACCTTCTGTTGAGCTCTGTGAGGGAGAGGTGCCTCAGAGGAAACTTTGGGTGGAAACTTTCCATGTTTCTACATGTCTTCAAGGGGCTGCTTGTCAGGAGTGTGATGAGGGCATGACAGGTTCATAATCGCTCTGGCAAACAGGAAGTAGAAGTATGAAGAAACATCTGACATCAGAACTCTGGAGAAAGTTCTCAGAGAACATTAGATTATTCTATATGATTTATATGACATTTTATTTTAATTTTATCATCTATTGATGGTCCTATATATTTCTCATTAACAACACACATAATAGTTGGAATTTGAAATAGAATATTTTTCTGAATATGGTATCGTGTATTGCTTTATTTATTGCACATTTAATTATTTGATTTGTCCTTGCTAACCGGGCACGATCGCCTGTATTTACTTGCTTGTTTAAAGTATTAAATATACAGAAATCAAGTGTGTGTGACCGGTTTGACAGATTGTATGTTCAGTAGTTGTGTGAGTCATCTGGTAGGTAAAAGTAAAGGAAAACATCAGAGCGAATTGACTAACTGTGTCAGCTCGGCCATGTGTACGGCCGTGTTGTGTAAATAATTCACCGCAGATGTAATGGATTATGGGCTCAGGCTAGTAAGTGAATCATTCTTGACATATGCACAATTTCAGTTCAGTTCAGTGTTCATGTAAACACTTTTAACATGACAGTAATAGCGGATGACAAGCCTGACCATAGTGTGAAAACAGTGATTATTTTCTGGGTAACATCAAGATACATGCTTGTCAGGAGAAGGTTGTGTCAAAATCTGTGCAACTCCTCATGCTGTCAGAGTCATAATTCTCACTACAGCAGTCGCAGTTTATCAAAGACAAATTATTCAATAAATCAATTTGAATAAATGACTTGTGTAGCCACAATAATCTTTTACCTGACAAACAGGGCAAGTGAGGAATTGGGTTTACTGCCCCTCATCCATTCTGGAAATAAACTGGTTTGAACTCAAATTCTTCCAGCTACCAGTTCATCTGTCAGCAGCTGACTGAAGGGCTGTGAGTGATTCATGGCCCTCTGTGTGCGTCTGACACGCTGTCACCAAGAAACAGAGACGACAGGCCAAACAAAGCATGTGCAGTCTTTCTGGTGTTTTATTTGGATCTACATGCAATTCTTAGTTAGTGTGCATGATGAAGTATGTAATTAAAACTAACTTACTGTATGTTCATGATCAGTGGAAACCAAATTAATAATGTAACTAAATAATAGCGGGGCTCGTTTAGCAGCACCGCTGTAATTAAAGTTATCACTAACACAAATTGATTTTGCAATTGAAAGTAAACAAACTGCTTCTTATTTGTGCTTTCCTTTCCCACTCCTGCTAACATTATTCACTGTCTCCCCTTTAACCTCATCATACAGTATAGCACACTGACTGAATGATCCAAATAAGTTGTAAGTCTCAGCGGCTTGTTGAAAGTAATTCTGGAAAATGTTAGTTAAAATGTGCTTTAAAGAAACAAATGAGATATAACAACTTATCTGATTTTTGGGACTTTGGACAAAGCCAGGCTAAGCTACAAGCTCCAGCTTCATATTTAGCGTACAGACCATCGAGTGTATATAAAGATGGACGACATGACAGCTCCTCAAAAGTGAAGCCAAAACATCTTGATTGCTCCCTGGTGGCTGGCTGCAGCATACAGTAGGTCATAAATCCCGCCCCCTCCATGTTAGTGGACGGGACATGGGTCAAACTAAAAAGTCAAAGTACACATCAAATAATTTTTTCCTAAAGATGGTTTATGTCATTTTAGGTAGTTCTTATCACGCTGATGTATGTTCAAGGCTTCATTTTTCTTTTAAGTTTGGTTTTAATTAGTTATTTGATGTTATAAAAAGGGGGCGAGACGGCATGATTGACAGCTGTGATTGACAGCTGCTCTGAGTGAAGTAGTCACGCAGCCGGAGGCTCGGGAATTGTACGAGAGAGGAGATGCAAGTTTAACTTTCCATAACTGTCCCATGAACATGTGTAGGTTTGATCATAAATGTAGTTATAGTTAGTTGTTGTGTCTTTTTAGCCAAACAGCTACCGTGGTGCTAACGTAGCAGCTAAGTGATTCACACAACAAGCTGCGGCAGTGCTCAGCTCATGAGTGGTTCGGGCGGGTGTGTGGGCGGTACCTCGATACCGCGACTCCAGCCCCCGATCACTACTTCACAGACTCTGGCTCCAAATGACGTCAAAATCTCAAGATGGCAGCTCCTGTATCTGGGATATTTTGGCTTCACTTTTGTACAGTGGGAGGAAGTGGAGACATGTCGTCTGTCTATACATACGTATATGCAGTTTATGGTCAAGAAAGCAAATTAGCATATCTTCCAAAATGTAGAGCTTTTTCTTTAAATATGGTGTACACACATCCTGAACCAGGTATGATAATTGTGATCTGAATTTTGCATTAACATAAAGAAATCTAGCTGAGGATAAATGTTGAGTGAAACTATAACCCCAGGGCTTTGCAAAGTCCAGTGGTTTGAGGACTTTTAAAAGTTTAAAATCTTTTTCGGCCAAAAAGAAAAGAATAAAAATTGGTGTTTGAAAAACAGGCATGTTGGTTATCATCGTATAATGTGTATTGAGGAAGCTCTATGATCTTATTTGGAGAAGATCTTCTTTAAAAAAGTATTTACAGCTCCTATTAATCATTAATCATCAGTAAGCGTCTTTCAGAAAAGCTCCTCTGCACTGACATTTGGAGGAAGAAAGACAGAATATTTGTCACTCGGGATGAAGTCACTACACGCCTGTCAATTATCTCCCCAGGAGCACCTTTGACAAATCACAGCCTGCCAAATGTTACGTGGATTAGCACATCCACCGCTGTTTATGGAGCTGCTTTTAATGTGATGATTCACCAGGAAGCCTCAAAAATAATCAATTTGATATATTTTCATTTTAATGTTTCTTTAATAGACATGTCAAAGGGGTATCTTTAGGGCTGCTGCATGTGCCAATCACCTAAAATGTCTGCTCTCTTAACTTCATCATCTCTTTTATAACGTTAAGTTAACAAGACAAATTGAGAAGTCTGCTGAAAAGTTTCTGTTTTGACGACAGAATTATTGCTCTTTAGTATCCTGTTTAATGTCACATCTGTTGTCGCTACAGTCATAATAACAGAAGTCTTGATTAAATTATTACACAATAAAAAGAGGAGAAAATCAACACAGCTATGTGACTCAGGATGCGATCTATTAAATACATTTATTTTGTGATTTTAGAGAAAACTACATCTAATATGAAATGACTATCCTTCCCCTAGATGTTGTATTACCTAAATATCCTAAGCAGATCTGTGAAACTGTTCAAATTCTATATTTCATAATCAGTGACTTGATGCAGTTCTCTTTGCAAAATAAAATCTTTTCTGAACAGCCACATTTTTTTTTTTCATGTAATGTTTTAAAGCACTGCAGTGCAGGAGACAGCGAGTTACAGATGACCTCCTCCACACTGATCATGTTGATTGCTCCAATTCAATGCTTTTAGACCTGAGTTCAGCTTGGCACAGCCGACCGTGCCACTCTGCTTGAATGCCTTTATAAATTGGGTTGGGTCACAGAAATGTTACACGTGCCTCCACTCGGTCACATCCCCTGCAAAAACATTCCTCTCCATTGTTAAACACCCTTTTTTTCTTGAGAGCTTTGCATGCTTTTATTTGATTATGTTTGGCCTGACTCGGTCCTAACTACAGTAGAAAGCCCTCTCGTGCCAGCTGTGAGTGTGAAATGGAGCAGATAACCAAACCTAGCAGACAGAAACAAGCTGTTCTAGCCTTACTGTATTTAAGCATGTTTACACAAGCTGTCTGTAAATCTCACAGGAGATGTAAGATGTGATTTTATGACTACCTCTGGACTTAGGCAGAGTCTGAAACCAACACACAGTGCCTTCCTGATCACTCCAGAGTCTAACTACATGGTTTGTGTTTATCTCAGACTCTCTCACACCAACCGACCGACTATAGGACTAAAAAAAGATACAGCTCAGAGCCGGACACCGGATGTGAATTCCTTTTTCCATTTCTGAGGAATAGGACATCTTCTTTGAGATTTGCAGTTTAGTGACAGAAGCCCACAAATTGGAAAAATAATGACATCTTCGTCGTTCTTCTTGAACGCTTCAAACACATAAACAGAACTGGCCTGATAATCAGACTGAACTGTCGTTACACTTCATTCTTTATGTTTCGATGAACAAATCAGAGATGTAGACAGCAACTCAGAGGCTGAGACAGAACATCATCTTCACAATTTGATGCAGAATTTTGAAAATTGATGCATAAGTTTAAAAATGATTCACTTACTAAAAGACCCACAAGTTCACACAATCTGTCAACTGCTTTTCAGAATGGTCCTTACACTAACTGAAGTTGAATTATTAGTGTTTTCAAGGCTACGGTTTTATCTGTTTTTTTATTATAAGACGTTTATTCAGTGTGTGACCTTGATGATGAAGTAGTGAATATAAGAATTAATCTGCATATTAGTGGAGGCCTCATGAGGATAATCAAAAGTTTGGTTTATGACTCTACTGATGGTTGGATGAGGGAGCATAATTGTCAGAGTTGCACAGCTGAATTATATCTGTTGCCAGAAAGTGTAAAGAAACAATAATTTTCAAAAAATTATTTTGATGGAGAGAACCAAAGTTAATTTTGTGGACAAAATGGATTTGAAACCATAAGCCTAATACCCCAATTTAGTTTTGTGGTAGTCACAGAAGAACTGATGTTCTGCTCTGTACACAAAATACGAGCTCATCTTGGCTATCCTTCTCTAAGCAACGTCTTTTAAATCACTTAACAAATGCATGCAATTTTCTTTTAGCTGTTTACTCCTTTAGTTCTACTTAATTACTTTTTATAAAACAGTGTGTAACACTGTTTTATGATGTACTGAAGTGCTGTATCAGGGGGAAAATACAGTTCTAGATGTTCTATTATTGATTATTCATTTGATTTATTACCTGGCAGGTAATAGATCAAAACCCACAGGAAAGCTCCAGGGACTTATTCAGCTCTGAGCTTTTAACTACAGTTAGAGCAGCTCTTGCGGTGCAGTGCAGCGACAGCATGGATGACAGCCAGTTGAGACACTCACCCTAAAGAACTCCTTAGTGGAGCCTGAGTCTAACGTCCCATAGGCGATCTCCGTCTGCTTGGCCAGGTCCTCGGCACTCTCGATTGGAGACACCATCCTCTCCACGGTGAGGAAGGCAGCCAGGTTAGCCGTGTAGGAGGAGATGATGATGAGTGTGAAGAACCACCACACTCCTCCGACGATGCGGCCGGACAGAGATCTGAGGAGGAAGCAGAGCAGACAGAGAGACCTGAGAGCATGCTCAAATCTACATAGGGAGGGCTGTGTCTCCTGCAGCCCAGAGGTTGAGCTCAGACTTATCTCCTTCACTTGAGGAATTTTAGTTAACCCATTAAAGTGTCAGTAGGTAGTATATTTTTGGAATCATTGGGCAAAAATTCCATAATAACCTTTCAGGATATTGTAATTCAAGTGTTCTGAGAGATAACTAGACTTCTGTACCTCCTCATGGCTCTGTTATCAGGCTTTAAAAAATCTAAGAAAAAATCTAGCCTGATGGGAAACTTTGACCAATCATAGGTCATTTCATTGGGAGAGCGTTCCTATTGGCGGTCATGTGACCAGAACTTGGCATTCCTTCACCAGATTTCACAATGGCGGTGGCGTTTCAAACTTTCTCATTTTACACCTAAACCGTGCACTACAAGATGATTCTGAAAACATTTGAGGGGAGAAATAGGCATTAACGTAACATAATATTGATTCACATTTGATCAGCGCTGCCTAGTTTGACTGTTTGGTTGGAGTTTGCGAGTGATTGACAGCCGGCTCTCATAGACAGTAGATGGACAGCGGGCCTCAGATCAGCTCTTATTGTTTTCCTCCGGTCTGTGAAATCTTGCAGATGCTGTTAGGAGCACTGGAGGACACAGAGGCACATTAATTTTCAGGTTACCTGTTTCATGTACTACTGTAACGATATAGCAACCATTTTATAAAAATAACTTTTTTTAATCATATTTGCTCCAATCTCGCCTACTTCAGCTTTAAATGATGAAAACTGCAATGTTATCCGAATGTCCCTGGTGTTCCTTGCTATTTGCATACATTCATTTAAATGAAGTATCATTAACTCAAATAGCTGCCTTTACAGCTGATGAATTCTTTGAAAGTAATAATACGCCTCATTAACTCAATAAGACTGTGTCCGCATTTAAAGCCTGCAGAAGGATGCCAGACCTGTGATGAGTGATGCCCCAGAATCTGTCCAAGATTACTTGGGTTAATTCCAGGGACAACACTGGCTCAAAGTTATAGCGGGGTAGTTAAGCATAACAATTGTGCATTTTGCAATAAAAGCAACAAATTTGGAACGGATGTAGGGATTATATGTTATGGAAAAATATAGATACAAATTTGGCTCCTGAGGGCCGTGGCAGCCATTTTTCAAAATGGCTACCAAATAGGTGCTTAATATTCCTAAATGTTGCAGAAAACTCTTGATGATTTCCAAGGTGTGTTCAAGCTGATAAGATCAGATGTCGGAAGATCACAGACATGCTTTTTTTTTCCTTTTTAAGGGTGCTTTTTAAAAGCTTTTAACCTGAAATAAATGCGAAAAACTAAATAAAGCATGGTCACTTCAGGGTCAAACTTCACCCCCATTGCCTTCATAATAGAATGACAACCACACTACTACTACTACTACACAACTACACCTTTGGAACGGTAAGATTTTCAGCTTTGCTTCGGTGCATTTCTCTTTTCATTGCAGAAAAAATTGACAGAAATATCGCTGGATACATTTCTGGGTCACCAGTAACCTCTAATCACAGTTAAAGCGATATTGAACTTTGGGTTGTACTGCTAACTAGCCGTGATATATGACCAACTGAAGGTGAAAATTTTCATCAATTGATCTTGTGCTCCCGTGAGCGGTTTACGGTTTGTTATGCTTTTTTTTCTCTCCATTCCATTTCTCTCCCGTTGCTAGTAAAGATTAACCAGAGTACTGCTAGATTGTGACACTTTTTTGTCTTTGGTGAAACAAAGCAGGTCCTGGTCTTTTTGGTGTTTCAGATAGCAAGTTTATCTACTTTTGGTGTCAGTTGGTCGGTTTAAAACTGCAGCCAGTGTTTGGTGCAGACATTTGTTAGAACTTTTAGTTCATCTGTTGTAAAATGTAACGCTCTCGACCACAAATTTAGACCAGAGAGAACAGAACATGTCTAAAGTAAAAGACACCAGGAGACTCTGTCTGCTACTGAATTCAGGGTGTGATGAGCCAAACCGCTCCGTCACACAGATACTCCCATCCTGCTCACTGGTCCTTAACCAATTCCTCACAGTTTCCACATCGGCGTAAAGGCTCTGATTTTTAAATCTGTGCCTTGCAGAGCAACACTGGGTTCATATTTTAAAATGTTTACTATTCTCTCTGGTGCCATCCCCGACTTCCACGATCACACACATATTCCACTAAATGAGCTGCTCTCAGATGAACTCACATTTCTCATTTCAAACGAGGGTCCATTTGCACCGCATCACCGCATTGCAGATGTACCGCTCTGGATTTCTCCTAATGTATTGTCTTTCATAACTTATTTATGGATTTATGCTATCCTTGTGGCGCTTTCAAGTTGGAAAGATTTTGTTTGTCCTTCAGCAGTCAGAATCTACGGTATGTTAGAAAAAATGATAGAATCGGCAGTTTTCATTCAAAAACTGCATGTACTTTGGATCCAAAATAAGATCCCCAATTTGCTGCTTAATTGATGGATAACTTGTTTTGCTACTTCATGGCATTGACTAGAGTTATGATATAGTTATAACTATAGACCTGGGTACCTGAGCTTACAGTATGTTTAGTTTGCGCCATCAAGACTGTAACTGTCAGTGGCAGGAGCTCAATCAGAGCATTTCAGACAGAGGGTGGAAAGAGGTGCCGCAGCACAGCCGGTATGAGAAAAATAAAGTGTTTTTTGAACATTAAAGCATGTAAACATGTTCTAGTAGAAACCTAAAATACACCTGAAATGCCCTAGAAAATAAGCATAATATGTCCTCTTTAAAGGGTTGCTCTTAGTGTGTTTCCCTAAAAGAAGAATAAAACCTGAAAGAATGCAAAAAAAAAAACACATTTTCCCAGCGATACATCATCAATCGCTCCATTCAATGTCAGACTAATTTGAATCTGTGAAAACCTCTCCTTGGTCTTCAACCACCTTCTATACAATCTTCCAAAGTCACAGATGAAAGGATGACGAAAGCAAGAATCCTTGAAGAAGAGGTCGGGGACACCACAACAGTGATGAGTAAAGAGATGGATGGATGAACATAGAGGGGATGACCATTGTATTGGGAAAATACAGAATGTAGTTATGGTGCTGATGATGTTTTTTTCCCCCACAAAATGCATTATATGCACCGATGAGATGACCGTAAAATGGGACATGCAGCAAAAACACGGTAGCCCTCCAAGAGTCATGAGGAATTTGAGCAGCTACTTTGAATGAAATGTGATGACCCCTGTGCATTTTACAGCCCTCAGCATGGTGGATATAAGTTATTTTGTGGATGCAAAGCATCACTGCCGGGCCGACATGCAGTTTCAAAGCAGAGGTTTGTTTGCTCAGAGAGAGAAATGGGAGGAAAGTGCAGTGAAGTGAAGCTGGAGGATAGGTGGACAGCAGCTCAAAATAACCTATATGCACCATGGCAGGAAGGAGATGTATGTGTGGGACTATAAAATGCAGAGAGATGACGAGGACAAGTGAGGGGCGGTGGAGAATGTACACACAACAACCAACCTTGGTGAGATATCGCATCCTTGCTGCATGAAGGCACCCAGGGAGAACCACAGGCTATTAAAAATCCCAAAGTCGTTCGGAGGGTCTGGGGGGCTCTGAGGGTCTTTGGCCTCATCGTTCTCGTCCATATGCCACTCGTAAGGGCTGAAACGGCTCACCAGGAAGAGCACCACACTCACCCCGATATAGGCAAAAACTATACACATCCAAATCTCATAGGCCAGTGGGTCCAGGAAGGAAAACACACCAGGCTTGGACTTTTGAGGCTTCTTAATCATAATGGAGATGCCCAAGCTCATAAAGGGCTTAGAGAAGTCTATCACTTCTTCCCGTACCAACGTTATAGTCAGAGGAGCCACGGCTATGTCAGCTCTCTGTGAAAATGGGAACAGGCACACTGGGAGTTAGTCTTACAGAACAAATAACCAACCAAAGTGTACATATTGATTTAGTAAGGAAAATACTGATAAATGCAAAGCCAAACCAATTACCATGACTATATACAGCATATATACAGTATATATATATATATATATAAGTCACACTGTCTTATAATCACATATACATGGCCAGGCACTCAGTTTTAAAGTGAATTCATGGAGTAAAGAGATTGGACATGGCGAAATGCGACGGCTCAGAATATACTGAATAGACCTGTGATAATGCCTGTGAGAGGGCTATCTGCCATTTGAAAATGAGTCACTCAGCATTTGTGTTGGCCAATGTCTTTGTCTCAATCCAAATCTCCTCCATGAATCAAGCGGAGGGTTGGAAGACAGAGGTGGAGGAGCTTATGCAAGCAGTCCATGAAATGTGAATCAGCCTGTTAAATTCACCTCCATCAGATCCTCTGCAAACGCCTGACAAGCTTGTCAATTAGTATCTCACCGCAAACCAACGTTTGCTTGGTGGTATTGCAATTGAACCTCAAAATATGGAAATATTTATTACAAAGGATTTTAGATATAGTTAGAAGCCAAAAGTGTCCAGTATTCTGTCTTGATGCAATAAATATAGCAGAGGCCATTTTGCTTATTACAGGGAGTAATCTCTTTCTGTTTAAGCTATCAATACTGGGGGGGCTGCAGGAGAGCAGAGTGGTCTGTAAAATAGCCCTAACAGCAGAAACCACAGGTGTTAAAATAGAGAAACCTGCACTGAAGCACTGTATGCATTCAGATTTCTTTTTAGATTCCAGTCTGCCGTGTGAGATTTTTAACATTACTCATTCAGCAGCTAAGGTCTCATAAAAGATGCAAATCGTCTTGTTAAAGCCAGTTCAAGTGTGAGTGAGCCATGAGATGCATGGCAACCAGTCTAGGTGATTTTACAGTTGAAGAAAAACCCACTCAGCCCACTTTTATTAAAAGTACAACATATTTTAACATCGATGTTTTAAATTGGGCGACAGATTATCACCATTATCTTTTAATCAGGCGTAGGACAACTGTAAAATTATGACAGCACAGGGGAATTATTTAACATTATTTCACCAACTTCTGCCATCTTTACAGCTTAAAGACAACCCCTAGGCATGGAGTAATTCACTTGGCTGATGAGAAGGGACAGAGTGAAACTGATAAAGTTTTGCTATTTTGCATGGTAATATTCACTATAATCTTGCATCATATGGTTAATTTTGAATAAAAATGGGCCGAGTGAGTTTTATAAAAACCTCTCTTACGTTCATATGTAGAGGACATTTCGAGACATTTACTAGGCTTTACAATAATCTGAATAAATCTGAAGGTTAGTTAGCAGGAAATGATAAAAGATGAGCAGGTAAGGACTGACACTTACCCCATAAACCAGTTCACCCACCATCCCGTTCCACGTCTTGGTCTCCGGATCTCTGGCTCCGTACTTCCCGTCGGGGACTACTGACAGTTTATATCTTATCCCCACATGTTTTGCAATTTCAGAAGCTAAATCGACACAGTAGCCTTCATATCTGTCATTCCCATCCATCTGCATATGGTTTTTCTTGTACATCACATACGGAGCTTCCTGTTAATTAGACAACATTTTGAGTTCATTGTAAAGAAACACACATCCACCAGAGTGGCCACAGACCTCACGGGTCATACAAGGCTGTGATTGGTACTGTAAGCATGCAGCACACATGCTGGGGTGACAAACAAAAACAGATGTGGGGGGACATAAAGAGATAAACAGAGCAGAGGTTAAAAGGATCTACGCAGCATCAGTTACAGGCAGGTTATCGGGGGACTCGACAGACTAAAAAAAGCGGGCCGCTGCTGGAGAAAAAGAGGCCAAACGGGCCAGCGGGGGGAGCGAAGCATCTAACACGTATAAAAGGAGGCAAAGCAGGATCTCAGGGCTCCCTCATGCAAGCCTCATCCGCAATCTAAATGTGTGGAAATGGGTGATAGGCGGGGGGTTGCATGTGCTTTGTGTCAGCGTGGCACAAGGAGCAGGACAAGCTGAATGGAACACTTTTCCAGTTCATAAAGTAAACGTCAGTGACGGCAGAGAGATACATCAAAAACATGGAGATTAATTCAATCATCAAGGGCGAAAATGTGTGAGCCACATCAGAAGAGTAGTCGTATGACCAAATAAAAAGTCATACTGATTCTTTTCATTCGTTACTATCATGACAATAAAATAATCTGCTTGGTGTCTTAATTATATCGTTTGACTATTCCACATCACCTCTGTGCCTTGGATTTCAATAAAATGTCATGTAATTCCTCCAAAATGTGAAACATGTTTGCCATCAAACCTCTTCTTGATGAACTAACGTCACCTTGAGGATATTCAGCAATGGTGATTTACTTTGTCGTAACGGCATGAACATGTTTTTCAGAGGTTATTTGACTAACAATCAAAGTCATCTTCATAGACTATTACAGTATGTGATGTTTCCAACAGTTTCACTCCTTTGTTGTTCCAACTACTCTCTCTTTACTTTCTCTTCTATTCTGCAGCCATGTACAATGTTACAAAAAAAAACAATGAAAGAGTCTGTGGAGGCAATTTCACAGAGCGCACCCTATAATAATAGGATTGTCTTTCATTAAATATGGCATTTTTACTTTAAAGTTATGGGATGTAATAAAAGCAACATGGAGTTCATGACATGATTGTGATGTGTCTAAAATAATCTTTATTCAAATCAAAGGCATGCCTGGCAGTGAGAAAATAATGCGGTGACACTACTCTTCTGTTTTCCCTTTCTCGCTGGTGTTGTACTTCCTGCCTGCTCGTGAGGATAATGAGTTACTACACATTGAAATGAGAATGTATGACTATTACATTCTGAATTTGTCTAAGATGGAAACATAATAGGCAAAGTCAGAAGGAATGTGGCCGTGGTTTTAAATGTAAGATAAGGAGCACCTTATCTTACATTTAAAAATGGCTGATGATTTCTAACCTGTGATCTGTAACTAGCACTGTGTCTAACCCTGAGCCTGGCGAACTGGGAGCACTGGTTTTAGAGATACTTACGATAGATACATCAGTGCCAAAGTGAATTTGAAAAAAAAGAGATAAACAGCCTAAGGTTGTAGCCTTTGGTTGTTTATGTCCTCCTTGTGTGCAGATCATTTCATGTCTCCAGTGAGACACGGCTGGTTTACCCCGCCGTCATTGACAGTTTACTTAATGAGAGGGAAACACGTTTACTTACGTATGCACTGAATGTGTACACAGATGGTGTCTATATCTATAGTTATTATTACCAAAGCCGTTATTGTGACGTCACTACTACAACAGCCCACCGTAATAAAAAAAACCAAAATGCTTTGGCACCCACACGGATACAGTTGAAACACTCTTTGTGAATCGACTGTTTCAACATGTAGTGAGTGGATGGAAAGCAACGCAAAATAAAATAATTCTACCCTCCCAGGACAGATTGCAACAATGGACACCTTGACCTTGAGTGGCAGAAATCTTTAGGTGAAACACTTAAAACCTGCTTGAGAGTGTACCATAATAGTAGTGACCACAATTGTTCGGTTTTCCACAGAAGAGGACTCGTTGGTGACTTGCTGATCCATAATATATACAAATTTTTCGTACTCATTCCAGTAGCCAATCTGAAAAGGACACAAAGGTTCACAGTTATTACAAGAAGCAGAAAGACATTTTTTTTACAGTAAAGCCTCCAAGTTTGTGCGAGTTGGTCGGCTTTATCTGTACAGCAGGAGACAGTGATAGTTTTGCCTGATGTAGGATTTTATAAAAAGCTTGTAGTGGTGCTTCTCACTTCACCTGGGCCACACTTCAGCAGAGTAGGCGTAAGCTATTCCCGGCTCAGCAAATGTCCTCTTACATAACAAGAAAGCAGCACCAATAGAGCACTCAAAGACTGATCAAATGAATACCAGCAAGACAAATCTAATAGTCTAAATGTGCCAGTGCAGTACTGTTCTATTAATACTAACACGCAGGACACACAGTATAAAGCAACACAAAAACAAACACTCGCCTACTGTGTCTACTGAACCTGAGATGATTCCAGTGGCTGCATTATGTTTATTTCTGTTACACTCTGATGGTTTCGGCCAAGACGAAGTCTCTGACTTCTGGTAGCTGCGATGCACGATACTCACTCACTGTTGTCACTGCAGATTGTCTCACACTGAGTTGGGATGTGTGGGCCGCTGTGATGTATGTTGCCTTGTGAGCTGAACTATGAGGACAGTATGGGGCCACCTCCTTTTTTGGTGAAAACTTTTGTGGGGACCTTGTCAAGAGTTAAGGGTCGGGGAGCTAGCCGAGACATAGCATTGTGGGTGTGAGTGTGTTTTCAGACTAGGGCTGTGTATTGGCAGGAATCTGGCGATACGATATGTATCATGATATAGGGGTTACGATTCAATATACTGTGATATATTGCGCTACTGTAGCCAAGGCGATATATTGCGATTTTTTAAATCTAATTCTAGGAAAACTGTCATAGCATTAAGAACACACCACCATATGCATAGTTAAAAAAAGTTACTTTTGATGCAATCAGTACAGTGGGATCTGCACTTGCATTATAGCCTTATAACACTACCTTGAGAGGGCACATACACTGAGAGGGCGCATATCTTTGCAAATTAAATAAAGTATTGACTGTGTCAATCTTTGCGTGTGAACTATTATTACTAATTGATGCAGTGTTTTTGAGAATCAATACAGTATAATAAAATATAACATTGTGATACTCAATATTTTCGATATTTTCTAACACTTCTATTTCACACAGGATTATTTTTGCCTTTGGCCTGTCCAATTACAGAAAGCCCAATAACAGCACTGAGAGATCATGTGGGTGCAGCGAGTCACCCAGTATCTGGAGATACATCATTGTAAAAGTCCAACTGAAACTATTCCATTCTTGCTGTCAAAAATCATCGTCAAAGTGATTTTCAAATTTATTGGTAATATTTTTTTCATTATTATTGAAAGTAGGAAAAACTTTGGACATATATCAAAAATGACCTTTAGCCTCCAAGCCTCTGAGGAGGTGGGTCGATGCACGTGTTTGTGAACAGACTAGTTCTGGTAATTGGAGCTTACAAGCTAATAAGGGGATAGACTGTGTTTTGTTAGTGGTATTGAAGAAAAGGACCAAATCATTCAGCATCTAAACTAACAGACATTGACTTGTGTTACAGCTGTCAAGCTAAACAGCTAAATTACTTTTCTGCCCGAGTGAGTGCACTACTCCCCCGGTTGTTTGCTAGCTCGTTTAGCAAGCCAGGACGCAAAACAAGACATGATGTGTCCACGCTTGTAGACAAAATGGACACTGAAAGCTAATGTGTGCTGCGATTCCCAGTCCTTAGCTCGTTTCTCTCCGGCTGATATGTATTCAAATAGAGTGTAAAATAAAATGTTTTTATTGGCTACATGACCAAAAATGTTAATTCCTCCCCTTTTGGATACTGATTTCCTCGAAAGATGACAAAGGACATCTCATTTACAGAGCAGATATCTTTGCTGTAGCATAAAGTAAACATGCAATTTAATTTCAGGTGCACTTTAATGCTCCAGAGGCAGGTGCAAGTCTGGACTGAAGCAGTTAAGCCTGCCTTACAAGAGCTGCTAACCCACCTCTAGCAGCTTCATTTTAGTCAGGTTTAATCAAGAGTTTGACTGTGATGGTGGTTTAAAGGCCATGTCGGAGAATTTCCTCAAGGAAAATGGTGGAAACTGGACTGAACTTCAAAAAGTCACATTTAAATAAACACATACACATCATAATACACAAAATATATCAGCTACTTATAATCTTTCATAGCAAGCCCACAAATTACACATTGCTTGGTGTGTGCCTACACTCCATAGGCATTTGCAATTGTGATTGACAGTTCATTCAGGCATCAGCATGAACCTGTCAGACATCTGATTGGACAGATGCACCACTTGCTGGGCTGTCAGCGGCTTTAGCATCAAATTGTAGAAGTTGAAACACCAAAGTTCTTCTAAATTACCGACTGTGATCTGTTTCTGAATAAGTTTGAGGCAATAAATAGGCCCCGCAGTAGCAGAGTAATGCCTCATTTAGTAGCAGCAACATGTAGTTTAAATAGCTATTCGTGATGTTTCTGAGTTTTGAGCCATGTCATCATCTAAACTACGGCTCCCCAGAGATGTAGATTGGTTTAGCTTCCATCTGCAGGGCTCGACTGATTCTCAGTGGATGTTTTCCAGATTCAAATCTCAGAAGGGACATGAGCTCACATGATTTGGGCTGGATCTGCAAGACTGAGTACTGGCAGTGTCTGTCCAAATCAGAACCAGCCTTACTACTCATGTACTGCCAACATGCCAAGAGAAAGTAAAATCCCCATCACAGGGCTGCTTGAAACTTGTCTGTATTTATGTTAATGTAATCAAAACATACAGCGCTAATATCTATATCATATGCTAATCCTGCTTAAGGTGTTTCATTACACATTAATTAAATTATGATAGATGTTTCCGCTCACTTACCTTCCTGGGACCTCCTGTCTTCATCTCGTACACATCAATCGTGTAATTAGCTCGTCGACCAAATGTGTCAAACTGGATGTTTCCTGTCATACCTTGTACTTGGACCTGCCAAAAAGAAAAGAAAGAGTGATAACACTTGTTCCTAGGGTACAACAGGTGAGCAAACACCACATGAAAACATGTGAAAAACGGTCTTGATATATGGCGTCTAAAGTTCTCTCCAGCGTCTTTTGGTGTGTTAAATACATATTTCTCAAAGCATCGTGTTTTCATAATCCCAGTCTATTGGAGAGGCAAGTGTTAAGGCAGGCAAATTTGGAGTGACTGTGAGGTTTGGGATTGGACTAGGGCTGTCAAAGTTAACACAATAATAACACGTTAACGTTTGTGAAGGTTCTCATTCATCCAGGTCATGGTATCCGAGTAAGGGTTAAATCAGCAGCAACTGGACTTGGTTAAGATTCTTGAAGACGTTTCACTTCTCATCCAAGAAGCTTCTTCAGTTCTGGCTGAATGGTAGGGGAACCCAGGAATTTAAACTCTGTGGGGTCGTTAGCAAGAATATAGAAACCACTCAGTACATTGGTGCTCCTAGGTGTGACGACTGTAGTTACGGGTCGTTAGAGTCAGCTGATGCCTAGTGTGAATGACTGCCACATGGGTCGTTGGAGTTGTTAGAGTCAGTTGATGTCAGGTGTGTATTACTGTCCAGTGAGGTCAAGTGTGAATGGTTGTTTAATCTCCTGGGCAGGTATGCCAGGACAGCATTGTAGGTGGAAGATAGGTGAAGATGGTTTGAAAAAGGAGTGGAAGAGGCCATCTATGCCAAAGT
This sequence comes from Sebastes umbrosus, assembly GCF_015220745.1. Taxonomy (NCBI): domain Eukaryota; kingdom Metazoa; phylum Chordata; class Actinopteri; order Perciformes; family Sebastidae; genus Sebastes; species Sebastes umbrosus. The sequence goes on along the minus strand of NC_051285.1, from coordinate 19,275,363 downwards.
AGAAAAGCCATCACTCAACAGAGGAGGAGGCCTAAGGCAAGTGCACAAAAATGGTGGAAGTGAATATAAACATTGCTTTCACTATTTGCTGACACAAACAGATGAAGAGAGAGATGATATTTAAAATACTGTTCTAACATGCTACATGGTGCTGGATTACAATAGTATTACAATAACTTTTGAAGCAGAATAGAGTGAAGAGGTAATAAACAGGGCTGCAACTAACTATTATTTTCATTGCCGATAATTGATTAGTTGTTTGGTCTATAAATGTCAGAAAATGGTGAGAAATGTCAGTGTCAGTGTTTCCCAAAGCCCAAGAGGACGTCCTAAAATGTCTTGTTTTGCTCACAACTCAAAGATATTCAGTTTACTGTCATAGAGGAGTAAAGAAACCAGGAAATATTCACATTTAAGAAGCTGGAATCAGAGAATTTTGACTTGTTTTTTTCTTAAAAAATTACTTATTGCGACTAATTGATTATTAAAATAGTTGGCAATTAATTTAATAGTTGATAACTAATCTAATAATTGATTAATCATTAAGCTGTAGGTATATACCAAAGATGAAACTGCAGAATAAATAAAAGAAAAAGCAGAGCCGTTCAGAGAGACTGCGAATGCCCTCGGTCTTACCATTTTGAGGGCTCTTTCTATGTCGATGCCTTGGCTCCAGGGCACAGCGGGGTTGGCGAGGCAGTCACCCGCGCTCCCCCTGCGAGACACATCTACTCGCTGGCGCCGCAGGTACCGGAAGGCCTCCGCGATCACGAGGATGGCATCGTGGGTCAGCGCTGATGTGTACTGAGACAAAGGCCACAAGAAACCCCAGTGACGCACCACTGGCATCATGTAAACTGCACTGCTATCAAAGCAAGGTTATCATCTCTGTGGCAGTACTTGGTGTATGAACACAGAGAGCAGTGATGTAAAAAGTAAAAAAATAAAATCAAAGCCTCACAATATGATTGACATAAAAATTGCGCATGTATGAAAGACGCCTCTATTCAAGGGCATGCAGGTGACAAGTTATTTCAGCAGCTCTCACTGAAGAGATTCAGATTGACATATTTTCTCTGATTTCAGCAGAGTTACTACCTAAAAACTTGGAGGCAGAGTGGGGGTGGGGGAGAGAAAATGTGTCTTTGAAGATGTTTAATAAAATCTAACTGCAGCATCGGCAGCCATGCCTCACTGACCTTCAGTGGAGTGTTTTTGGCTTCTGGAAATTCTCTTTCATCCAGGCGCTCCCAGCGCTGGAGGAACTGCTGGACGATGGGGCTGTCTGGGTTGATGATCTGGAAGCCTGTGATGTTGGCCCCACCAGAAAAGACCCTGTCCAGGCTCATGTTGGAAAAACCCTGAGAGCAAAGAGCACAAGTGGCTGGTAGTGGAACGAGGGATCATTAGCAGCAAAGAAAAAAAATGCTTTAGCTTGCCCATCATTTGCTTATTACTTAGTTTAATTGTTAGTCTATCATAACTACATATTGAGATACTACAGAGAGTGTTGCATTTATTTGCACTGCATTGCATCACACTCAGCGGTGTTGTTCTGGGCTTCGTTGGATTGTTTCATGTTGTGAGCTCTCACCAGGTTGGCGAGGATATAATGGTATCCTCTGCTGTTTTTTCCCGAGGTCACCACCTACAAGTCGCAGGAGGAGACACACAGTGAGTCACTTTCACATCTCATAACACCGAGAACACTTAGAGGGCTGAGATTCAGAAATGACAAAGACGTTTGATTTCATAACACAGAGTGGTTGGTAGAAAGAAAGAAATAAAAGGAAGACATTTCAGAGCGACATTAGCAAAGGCGAGAGAAGGTGCATGTGAGCACATTTGTACATTGGTGTGTGCATGTGTGTGTGTGTGTGTTTGTATGAGACACACACAGAGAGGGGAGAAACTGTGATGACAGCGCTTGTTCCTTTCCATTAACTTCAACATGTAAAATAAGGTCAAGGCTCTGCAAACCTCCCTCTCTCTTTCGTTCTCTCTCTCTGCAGCTGCCTATGCTCTACAGTCTGCCTCTTCCTGCTCCGCCCGTCTCAGTCGCACACTAGACTTAATTAAACCCAAAACGTTGTACAGCACCTGTCTGAGCGAGCAGACACAGCGAGAGCACCACTTGCTGATTTCTTTAAACTTCTTCACCAGCCAAACCTTTCTCTCTCTCTCTCTCTCTCTCTCTCTCCTTCACACGAACTCTCTTTCTCTCTCCATATCTCCCTCGCTTCTGACTCTCCATCGCTGAGTACCAAGCTTCAAAAAGATACTGTGGGGGTGGATAGTTGCTTTTTTTCCCTCTCTGTCTTTTCACTTTCTACACTCCCCCACAGTTTTGATATAAGTGTGCTCAGGCACTGAAATCAGCTAAATGTTAAATGTCCAGAGTGATAGTGATATTATGTTGGAGAGATTTTATAGAGGACTTGAATACAGATGAGAAATTTTACAGCAGCACTGCAACAAGGACACGCATCCCTGTGGTACATTTCTAGTGCTATTTCCATATTTTTCATTAAGGTCTGGCATACAATGATGTAACAATCGTCCAGTTTCTTATTATTCAGTGCATGCAGTCTCACACCTGTGCTTTCATTCACACCTGTGCACTTTAAACCCCTCTGCTTACTCCTTGCCTTAATGTCTCGTAATTGTCTCTAGAGAGGGAACGTCCTTGATGCTCCAAGGTTGGCTCTCCGGCCGGCTTATACACTCTGACAAATCTCAACAATAAATCCAATTACCTTCCTCGGAAATGCTAAAATGATTTCATTGTCTTCGACATTTTGCACCTCTCACCACCGACTCTGAAAGCCCCACCACCACCACATCCTGCGTTTTCCTCATAAGCCAACAAAGAAATCCTGGAAGCTTCTCTGCTTATTGTCTTCCAAATTGTCTTGAAAAGCTTTCCATTCGCTATTCATCCATGTGAGAGGGAGCCGCAGTGACCCAAGTGCAGCAACACAGCGAGCACTTAATGAAGCTGCAGTGCCTGGAGTGACTGGCTACAACTCCCGTTTGTCACCAGCACACTCAGGCAGAAAGTACAAGACTTCACACTTCTACGTGAGCATCCTAAACTGACACCTCAACTCAACTGCTGTTTCTGACTGAAACCGCGTTTAGTTGTTAGAAAATAATCAACTGTAAACATTTATTGCTTACTGTAGCTACGAGGTGCATGAAAACAAGTAATGTGGGAGTTTCTATTTCATTTGGTAGTCTACTGGAGAACAAGAAAGGTCAAAGTTACACATCGTATGTTTCTTGGTTTATTAAACCACAGCTTAGTGTTAAATGCTACAAGCTCCTTCAGCCATGATTCAAATATTCAATGTAATTAATAAAAAGCTGTGATGTAAAGCAAATGCATTTTAGCATCTAAATGGTCATGTTGTCATTTACTGTTGATTTTATATACTTTCATGCACATCTCGTTGATAGATTTACCACTTGGCTTTCGTGTCAACTATTTCTTTTCAAGACAACATGAAAATGTTTTGACTTGCATGAACAAAAAAAAAAAAAGAAATTCCCCTGACAGCCGCATTGGTAGTCATCTGGTTGGCAGCGAGACAGAGACTGACAACTACTTTAAAGTCGGGATATCTGGTTGGATGACACCGGGAGGTGGTTCTTGTTTGATCAGTGAGCCAACACCAGACTTAAAACTGCACAAGCTCTGATTGACATGCATAGGTTGTAGTGTAGCTACAGTGCATAGTGAGAACACTTAATGATTAAACCATGAGGGAAACAAATAAATTCCTGATAGATGCAAAAGCTATGAAAAGCTAACACAAAATGTTCAGTTTCCACCAAATTACTATTTTTTTTTTCAAATTCTAAATTGCTATCACTCTGGTTTTCCATAATAAGTCATTGTGTTTTCATTGTGAAAATCTAAAAATCATACTGATATAATAATTTCTACAAATATACAATGCAGTTATATATAATTTATCATATTGACAACATATTACAATCAGAAAACTTCGTATATTGTGGCAATATTCAGCTTTCGTAAAATAAATAAATGTTAGCATAATTAGACTTCACAACTGATTGGTTGACCAAAGTTCTTAAAAATATTAGGTCATGAATATCTTTCTGTTAAAGGTACAGTGTGTAGGATTTGGCGACATCTAGTGGTGTAGTTGCAGATTGCAACCAACTGAGTAACCCTCCGTTCACTTCTCTGCTCACTCCTCCGCTCCCTCCTCCCTTTCCAAGACTGCAGTAACGTGAGCCGCCGAGTGCAAACCCGCGGTAATGCCGTTCGCCTTGCTCAGAGGCCATCCTCACCATAATGACACTACTGTAGGAGCAACAGAAGGCAGACGGCGACTGGCAGTACCACGGTTTTGCACTCTGCAGCTCACGTTACCGCAGTTTCATGTGTCGGAGAACTACAGTGGCCTTCGGGTAATGTAAAAACGCGAAAGGCTCTCTCTTGAGGGTAATGTAAAAACGCGAAATGCTCTCTCTTGAGCCAGTGTTTGGTTTGTCCATTCTGGGTTACTGTAAAAACATGGCGGACTCTGTGAAGAGGACCCGCTCCCTATGTAGATATGAAGGGTTCAATCTAAGCTAACAAAAACACAATGATTCTTAGTTTCAGGTGATTATACACTAATGAAAACATAGTTATGAATATTATATTCCATTTCTGCTAATAGATCCCCGAAATGCTACACACTGACCCTTTAAGTAAACTCTCTGAAGATAAACTAAATCAGAAAAATATGACCTTCAAAAAACCAGCTACATACCGAGAGCATTTTTTTCTGCCGCTACATGAGCAGTACACATGTTCCTGTAAAGGATTATTTCATTTGATTTGCTGTGGGATTTGCTCCATCCCTCTGTTTGCAGTGCTGTTCTGGAAAAAGCATCTGGGCATAACAAATATTTTTAGGATCCTGATGCTCCAGTTTCATGGTCCCCTGGGATAATCGCTTTTTGTGAGCATGTGAAACCACCAGGAACCTGGAAGAGGTCAGGCACTACCGTCACCGAGAGAGCGCCACTTTTATTGTCACGGGACTCAGTTCTTCCTCTCTGTCAAAATCCATTTCTCACAAAACGGCTTCTTCAAACAGCTCGAGGGAAAAGGAGACCTGTAAGCGAGAAGGAACCTGCAGCACTGATTGTACTGACTGGCTCCTACATTTTTAATGCTCATTGAATGGAAAGGATAGTCTAAGTGCCATGCCCTGTCATCTTTTCTTACAGTTATTGTTCTCAGTCCAAAGTGGATCTTTGATGAGTCCAACCAAGGAGGTTGAATGACATAAGCATTTCCCAAAATGTGTTGGTTTTTATGATGGGCACAAAACATGGCATGTCGTTTTGACTGAGAAAATGACAACTTTGATAAATATTTTCAATTTAAAGGTACCCTGTGGAATTTTCGATCACTAGTAACTCTATGGAGCAATGACTTAAAGTGTGGGTCCCTGTTTTGCTTGACATATATTCACGCGAGCGACGTGATGCACATTTCTGATCAACTGTCCAATCTCCAAACCAGGACTGTGTCCTAAACTCTGCAGTTAAAAATAAAACACAGCACATTATGTTCCAACCCTCACAAGTGCAATAAAATCAAATGAATCATAGCTCACAGCCAAATAAACCCAGCACACAGACTCATGTTACATCTTTACATTAGTATTCACCTCTCTGTGGAGGATATAATCAGAAATATGGGCCCATCTCCTTCTGCTGTGGAGGAAACAGGAGGAGGGACAGACAGAAAGAGGTTTTCTCAGGTCTCAATTATTGCTATTGGTCCATCCTCAGGGCTCCTCCTGCCCGCCTGTCTGGACAAGCAGGTCTGTGCTGTGCCACTTGAAGCAGGCCTGAGCCAGGCCGTGCTGTGGGACGATCTGCCTAAATATTCCAGCGGGAATCGACTCTAATTAAGCAGACTGGAGCCACAGTCCTGTGCAGAGCTGGATGTCTGCCCAAGTGCCTTCAAGAGGATTTGACTCTCTTCCCGCTGATTGAGGTTTCTCTTTGTTACAGTGATTTGTCATCTGCCTTCTTGAGAACTGGAACGGGCATCCTAAGGTTGATGACTGTCCCCTTTCACCAGTCAATTAATTATTGTTGCGCTATTCGAAACAGGGCATAATGTGAGGAGGGATTTAACTGTCAAAGCAGTGCATTAAAGAAAAAAATATAGCAGAGGAAGGACATGGCTGTGTATCAGTCAAACATTGCTGCAAATGCTTTATTGTTCACCAATCCTTACCACAAAGCTCAATCTTTGAATGGAAAGTAGTTGTGCCTCATTATGAAACTTCTCTCTGTCTGCATAGTATACACAATAAAGACAGATTTTAGTTCTAGATATTAATATTTCAATTGTTATTATATGTAAAAACACCTTCATTCTTTATTGAATGAATTCAGTATAATACAAACGCTAGAATTATTATTTTTTTTGCCAGTATTTTTCCTATGACTATGTGTCGTCTGATGGTTCTTCCGCTTTCAGCCGCCATCAGCTACACACTTCTGAACACAGTTCTCTTATTGAATGCCAATTTCAACAAAATAAAAATGTGTATGAAGTTGTAATGTCCTTACTACCCTTGTTGCAGTTGTGCACTTGCCAGCTCTCCTGCTTACGCACGTTTGATGTTGTTTTTCATTTTGGGCTGCTTTTAACTCAGACTTCTCTAGGGTCTCCTTTGGATGCCTGGGCTACAAAGACGACTCTACAAAAACTTCCTCTTTGCAGTCAATGTTTTTCTTTTTTCAGAAGCCATGTTTTCTTGTTTATAGTGGAAGTAAAGAAAAAAAGGAAATACAGGTCTAAGCACACATAGTGTCTTGTTGTTGTGGTGTATTTGCAGGGAATTATAGTTCATGCTGTTTGTTCACATTTGTATTTGCAGTTCAAGGTGAGGTCTCATATAGTATATGGTAAACTAGCAAGGAAAGCTTGGAAAATGGTCCCTAATAGGAGTATTATCCATTATTTTTATTATAGCCTGAGGTCAACTTATCAGAGTACTGACTGTTATGTTCCTTGGTCATTAGTTTGTTTTTGGTTGTGTAGTGACAGTAATCTAGAAAGGTGCACTGCTTCCTTTAAAATGATCAAATGTGCCCTTCTTTACATTTAGCGTCCCTCACCAAAATGCACGTTGTGTATCTTTAAAGTCTTACAAACTAGGGAGGTCACAGTACCAGAAATGTAGTAGTCTGTACCAATACCAGTGAAATTCGATGATTCCCAATATTCAATACCCAGTAAAAAACATAAGTAAAACAATAAATCCCATGTACTTCAACATCCACACCTTTATTACCATTTACATACTGTTTTTTATTATGAAGTTAAACAGGCTATAAATCCCTCTCTATTATCTATTTTACATTGCGCTGAAAACATCTCCTTCAAACAACTTTATCTATTTAAGTTTCTCGCCCAAAACCACATTTGAACACATCATGATAACGTTATAAATTACCTTTGCCCAATATTCATTTTTTCTTTTAATGGAGCCTGAACGCATCATAATGTAAATCAATTGCACCTCCTGTGTTGAAATCGGCAGGCCGAGATCTAGTTAACGATAGCAGCTGATAAAAGGACAGCCCTGCATCGAGCTAACAGCTCACGATAACTAGCTCTCGCCTGCTGATTTCAACACAGATTTGTTGTTCACATGTTGTATTATCAGGGAAAAATAGGGTGCCCCTGAACACGTCGATAGTGAGTTTACTGCATCCCAAGAAAACGAGTATCGGCACGTTTTCAAAATGCTGGCATCGACTTGGTACCGAAGTATTGGTTCTCGTGACATCCCTATTACGAACACACTGAATGCATTTCCCACCACTTTAAACATTAGCAAAATCTCTTTTGAGCGTTTTGAAAACTGCATCGTTTGCATAATTTTCTTCTTCTCCTCTTTCATTGATGCATTGCTAACCTTTATAGCACATTGCCACCACCAAATGGTGAAAATGAAATGGCAGGTGAGGAAACACCATACTATACAAATTTAAGTGAAACGTGTTCTTTTCACTAAGTACCATATACTGAAGTCGGATAGAAGCCATTATTGGGTTAATTTATCCGTGTGAATTGAATTACTGCCGATACGGCGTGATGTCCGTGAGTGCAAAACAGCTGTGTGCGATTTGAGACAACCCTACCCTGTCGAAATCCACGCACTACACAAGTAAGTACATAGTGTGCACAGTGTACTACATGGAAGTGTACTAACGGAAGTATCCGAATTGAGACACAGCTTTAGTTTAAATATACAGTACTGTATATTTGGGAACAGACAACCAAGTTTAGAAAAAACTCAGAGAAAATATTTATGCAACAGAAACCATTTGTTATGTCATGGTCTATAAAATCAATGCCCACGCAAAGCAACATACAAAAACTACAATTCACACATAGGATTAAATAACATGCACACAGATGTAATCTCATCCTTAACGTAGCATCTTGTTTTACTATCCTACTCACTGGGTGTGGAATTCCAGTGCACCTCTGGGTGTTCAGCACTTCTTCTATTTCCCTCCACAGCACTAGACAGGGAGACTCACAGTAAATGGCTCAATTCCCACAAGCTCTCTTTTTTCTCTCTCAGACTCTTTCACTGTCTGTCCACCGTGCAGGAGGAGGCTGGAGGTCCTCTGGCAGCGATTAGAAAGCCACTGTGCCTCTATTATTGATGAGAAGCCTTAAAGGTGTTTATCACTCCGCCTTTACTTTAGTGAAGGGATAAGCACACTGATACATTTAAAGGCGGCGAGAGGGGAACGAAAAACCCCACAGCACATTCATCAACAAATGAAGCCCTGTTACAAGTGAAACTACCTCGACAAAGATAATTAGCACAAAATGAATGATGGATATCTGCGTATAAATGCACTGTGTAAAGATAATAGCCTAAATGCAGGTATAAAAATAATTTAATTTAGATTATTATAGTGTTTATGAGGTCAAATCCTAAACACTGGTTAAAAAATAAATCCTGTCCAGAATGGTTGCTTCCTGATGCCTGAGTGATCTCAGTTGTGTTTGCTCACTCCTGCCTTTGTGAGAGATCTTCCCTCAGGCTAGGAGGGTAGGCTATTTATAGTAGGCTCATTGTTGTTGCTGTTATGGGACAGTGTGTCCTACTTACACTGGAAGCTCATATTACATTAAAGCAAGTGTTGATGTCACAGCTCGCATAAGGAACCGTTCTCTGGAGACGCAGGCGCGTGTTGCCGCTCTCAAGCAGCTGGAGAGACACTCGTCTGACACATGCTGCCTACAAGGCCACCACTCGCATTAATGCGCCACATAAAAGAGATTATGATCGGATGGGCCTGACGTGACACCGAGTGACCGCCATTATCTGATTCGATAACTCAAATCTAATATGGAGGCAATTTGAGAACATTTGAGGAAACCCTCTGCGTCAACGTGAAGGGCAGAGAAAAGTAAACTTCTCCTAATTAATGAAAATGTTCTGTGCTGTCACCAAGAATATTCCCCCGCGTCAGATGAAGACAGATCTGCAGTGAAGGTCAGAGTAAAACTCGTAAGGCCGGCAATAATGAAGATCATTACGTAGAGGGCAGAAGCCTTTACACACAAATATCTCAGCAAAGAACAGAAGGTTAAGATGTGCTCGGGATTAATGGTTCAAATGTGCACACACAAAAAACAAACTTGTGGGCTTAACGGTTTTTATAACACATTACTCTGCTGAGCAGCTGTGTGTACAGTAGCTGCAATAACCCAAACTGAAGGGAAACACACAATTTTAAGCTGTCGAATAGGTCACATTTTATTTGCCAACAAGTCCTTATACTTTAATAACAAGATCGTCCATTTGTCAGTGACGTTAAAAACGACTCATGTGAGCGTTTTTGAATCTCTCTACTGCATGTTTAAGCCTTGGTTTAGACAATTAAAACTACTTGTTTAAAATAAGAGACAGGACATGAACTGTAGTTTCCAGTGTCAAACTCAATACTTTATATACCCAACAATCCACCTCTCTGCTGACCTCTAACCTCTCCCTAAGCTCTCTTTTGCAGCAGTATAACAATGTCACACCACTTTCCTTCTAAAAGAGGACAGTAATTATGAGTATGGACGCAAGACGCCGCTTATCAGGAAAATGTAAACAGAGGTTGGTTTAAGTGACCAGTGTTGTAATTTTTCTGGCGAGAGCAGTCTTGCATTTAACTAGTCTAGTGTAGATACACCTTTTAACTTATAGTGCTCAGTGGCCGCCCACTTTTTGAACAGCTCCAGTTCTGGAAATGAAATTCCCATTTATTTACTCCATTGACATTTAGGAAAATCCTTATATAAAAAGCATGAAACCAAGCCAACCTGCTACGAGATGATTCGTGACCATAAAACATTTGATTCGGAGCAAAGAAAAACATTGCAAAATTTAAAAAAAGGCAAGACAGTGTAGAAAATTACTTTACGAGTGAATGAACTACTCATAAACCATCACGAATAACGACTCGCCGCCTCTGGAAACTCCCGAAAAACATTCAAACTAACTGTTGTCGAAATGAAGACAGATTCAGACAGATTTCTCGCCTCAAATGGTTTCAGGAACACATTTCGGTGAACTATTTTCTTAATATAAGAGAACGTTTCGAAATGAGCTTCCATGTTGGTTCCAGTTTGAAAGCTGGGAGCAGACACCATGGAGTCTTGTAGCTCGCGGTAAGTCTATCTTGAATGGTTACGACATTAAGGCTAATAATCAAATCCGCTATTCAGAATATAAAATAGAAACTTCCAGAACCTCACTGTTGAGCTCTATCATGACTATAGTGTCGCTAAAATGGCTACTCGGTTTGAAGTCATACATATAATTATATAGTCTATAGATGTTAACTTCATTTTAAGGTTAAAAGATAGGTCAGAAACAGGTTTAGTAAATGAAGAATGAGATTTTTTAGAAGTTTTTGTATAACTTCAATTTGCATGCCTTCCACCAGGGGGTTTTGCTTGCAATCTCTTACTACCTAAAGAGAGCAATGCTTTGAAATATAAGATAAGATATATCATAAATAGGTGGCAGGCTAACACGAAACTTGGATACATTCACATACATAAAACCTAAATGTATCACACTTCCAAGTGTTATCACATTCATTCATCTTTCTATCACATTTACTCACATACACAACCCCTATTGAGATAGTATCAACATTCAACTATCCAAATAAAATTCCTTCCATTCGCTTGAAGTGTAGTAGACCGATGATAAAAAGAAAAACAGATGAGAAATCCAGGCATCTATTTAACTGCATAAATAAACACTTAAAAATTAAATGTGACCACATGTGCAAAACAGCTTCCAATCCTCCAAATGAACACTAATGATCTTCTGATTAAGTAATCAAATTCCCAGTTAACCCTCATTTAATAGGTTTTGACAATAAAGTATCCTCCACGGTGCAGCCACAGTGAGCAGCACGCATTAACAAACACTGACTCTGAATCAATGGGAAAACTGTAGCAGATGATCACCTAGGAAACAAGGACGAGGAGGCTGTTTAATTCCTCCACGTGAATTAAGCCCAGGTGACCTCAAACAATGTGCGCGCCACAAAACAACGAATAACAAGCCTTAATTGAATGCACCCGTCTCGCCTGTTTTACCATCATCCTCTAAATGAGAATCTTGAGATCTGAGGCAATCATGATGCACTCCAGGTGTGTTTAGGGTAATAACAACAAATAAATGAAAAGTGGGGAACAAACAAAGGCAGGAGAGTGTCACTGAGTGTGTAGATGGAGATGACGTTCAAGACAAAAAGCGAGGAAAAGACAATGTTTACTCCTTTAGAAACATGCAGCTCCATGAGGATGAATAAATGTGTTTAAGGACAAATAAAGCAGGTTAAACTAGTAGTGTGTGTGTTGGCTCAATACCTGCTCCAGTATGGAGTTGATCCGGCCAACCTCACAGTCAATGAGAAAGCGTTTCTCTTGCCGGCGGTCCATCTCCTCGATGATTTGTTTGTACTCTGTGGGGTCCACGATGTTCCCCACCGAGCGCGCTGTCACCTGCCAGTTATTGGCTACAGCCGACTCCATGATGGCCTGGAGGATCGCAAAACCTGGAGGAGCAGAGGGAGAAGAGCTCCATCAGACAACTGTCTGTTTTTAAAGCACACCGGCAGGTAAACGCCGTGATGGGAATCCGAATTGTTGTAAAGAAGAGCTGCGAGGGTATTCTGGCTTTCGACTACGGTTAGCAACATGTTTAATGTCTGAGCAGCTTTTTATTACAACTATTAACAAACTCACAATGCAGCGATGAAATTCCCTTGTAAGAAATAAAATAAATGACGGCAGATAATGTATACAGCAGGTAAACAAGGTATTGTACCAAGTGGTTTTAGAATATAATATGTCTGATCTGAATCCCTTTGAGTGTTATTCAAACAGTCTCTTGACAAAGAAATATGGACAGTTGCTAGAGTAGATGGAAATTGAAAGAATCTGCTCAATCTGCTTGCAATGTATGCATTTACAGTGTATGTATACTTATAAGGGCTGTCAATTGATTCAAATATTTAATTGCGATTAATCGCATGATTGTCCATAGTTGATCGCGATTAATCGCACATTTTTTATCTGTTCAAAATGTACCTTGAAGGGAGACTTGTCAAGTATTTAATACTCTTATCAACATGGGAGTGGACAAATATGCTTGCTTTATGCAAATGTATGTATTTATTACTGGAAATCAATTAACAACACAAAACAATGACAAATATTGTCCAGAAACCCTCACAGGTACTGCATTAAGTATAATATGCTCAAATCATAACATGGCAAACTCAAGCCCAACAGGCAACAACATCTGTCAGTGTGTCAGTGTGCTGACTTGACTATGACTTGTCAAAACACTGCATGTGATCATCATAAAGTGGGCATGACTGTAAAGCGGAGACTCGTGGGTACCCATAGAACCCATTTTTATTCACATATCTTGAGGTCAGAGGTCAAGGGACCCCTTTGAAAATGGCCATAACAGTTTTTCCTTGACAAAATTTAGCGCTAGTTTGGAGTGTTATTTAGCCTCCTTCCCGACAATCTAGAAAATAAATTAGTGGCGTTAAAACAAATTTGCATTAACGCATTATTATCACGTTAACTTTGACAGTCCTAATATTTATATATCACTCATGTTAGATTCACGATTGATGACTCATTTTAGAGTAAATATCAAAGAAGCATGACAAAAGTTTAGGAATAAGAAAACTTCAACCACGCAAAGATTCAGGAATAAAGACGAAATGGAACAAGAGTCCACAGAGATGTCGATGTACCCATAAAAGATTAAGTTAAAGCTGTGGCGCCCGTGAGAAAGATGGAGAGGTTACAGAGCATAATTAACTAACTATTAACTGGGAAATGGCTGTGTCCCATGCTGCCTTAGCAGCATGTCACAGGAGGTCACATCATTCATCTCTTTCCTGCCTCACTGAGGAATTCAAACTTGTAAATTTAAGGCTAGAGTTGACACAAGCAGGGAGCAAAGACACGACAATAAGACGTGTAGCTCATACTCTAGCAAATGTAGTGAAATGGACTGCTAAAGAAGCAGTTTAGCAAGCACAATGCAGAGCTCACTGTGCCATGGGATGAATCAGTAGATATGAAAGGAAGAAGCTGAGCTAACAGTAACCTGGCTGAGCAGCTATGCTGAAAATCCACAGTACACCTGCAGAAATTTGGATGGTTCCACTGATAGTTTACTAAGGGGGTTAAGTACACATGATCAGCAGTCATGATGGGCCACAAAGACAGCTTCTAAATCAGCCGAAAAGAGAGACATCTAGCTGAAAAGAAAAGCTTGTGTTATTAGTTAAGGTGAGGAAAGTCATTTGTGGAATTTTTAACATTCTCTTTGGGAAAACAAACAAGAGCTTTGGCTGAAAAATTAACAAGTACAGCCAACAGGCTTTCAGTTTCCTTTCAGAAAAAACATGTCATGGTCATTTTACGCATGTTCAATCGTACAGCTTGTTGATGAAGTTTTGTTTCTACTGAGCTTTCTATCCGTTAATCTGATGTTAAAGTAAAATCTGAGATATTATTATCGGCTACTAGGTGGTATTGGTACATTTCGATATGTAGTTAAAAGGAAGTGAAGGTGAACTGTCTGATATCTGGGATTGTTCCAGTAAACCAGAACCTCTTGCTGAGCTATTTGAAGCTTTCATGGAGCCGATTCAACAAAATATCTGTTATGTGAGGACAAACACAATGACATGCTCACACACACTCTCGCACATACTGTCATAGATTCTTACAACAACCATATGGAATAATAAAATCCAGTCTTGGGCTTTGGAAGATGTCCCATAAAAATAAAATAAAGGTTAAAGGGGACATATCATGCTCATTTCCAGGTTTATACTTGTATTTTGGGTTTCTACTAGAACATGTTTACATGCTAACATGTTAAAAAAACACATTATATTTATTACAATATAATATTATTACTCCGTTTTAGCGCCTGTCTCTTTAAGAACCTCTCCTGAGAATCCCAGTCAACTCTGATTGGCTGGTGAGAAAAATATGGTGCACCTTTGCAAAGGTAGCTCTCAAGCCGTGGGTGATATATTCTAATGAGCCTGCATGTGACATAGGAAGGGGAGCCAAATCTGAATGGCTTGTTGAATCACATTTTTTCGGATCTAAGCAGCCCACAAAAAACTGAAAAAGTGAATTTTTTGTGATATGTCCACTTTAAGAAACATGGGACCTTTCAGATTTTATAGTCAAAGCACTTTTTAACTACTTGTGTTGTCCATTTTAATTAGTAAAATATTAACAAATTAGTTAAGTTTCTGAGTCTACAGTCAAAAGTGTATAGCAGTGTTGCTCCTGTCAGTCTTACCAGACAAACCTTAACAGCTTCAAAATAACTGTAACACAACAGTATAACAGGCCATTTTACATCACAACCAGCCCATTTTCATTCCCATGGCGTCAAATACCAATGCTTTGTCACGGCCGTTGGCGTTGGTTACTGACGCACAATGTACCCTTTAGCGCCGGTATGAGTCGCACCAGGCTTTCCATTGTATTATTATGTATGAAACGCACCAGGCTTTCCATTAACTACAACGTAAACCCATCTGTGGCAACAGTAAACGCTCAGGGAAAGTGACTGTGGTGACGTAGTTTTAAAAGCAAAAGAGACATACAGGGCGAACAGGAGAGGTTGTGGATGGGTCCAACAAACACAAGGCTTTCCTCCAGGAGACCGCTGTTTGTGTCCTGTGTGTTATGTTTCACTTTCACATTACAATCAGCTGGTCATTCATGTCCCATGTTCACAACATCAAGTCACATCTTCACTGTAAAAATACAGTCATTTTAAGCCCAACCATGTTGTTTTTTGCTAAACCTCACTAAGTGGTTTTGGTTGTGTAATCCTAAGCAAGGGTTTCAGTTTAATTCACAACATTTGCTTAATGTGTTTACTGCGACCGAATAGTGTCGTCAAGGGGTCTGACAGAGCGCCAGCATGTGACGAGTTGGGATGAGAATGTGTTGTCACAATAGTTCATTTTAAACTTTTATGCACAGTATGAATAAATTAGGTGTATTCATACAAATAGGTTTTGTATTTGCATTTACATTATGTTTATTCGTGTGAGCAATAGGCACAATATTATTATGAACACAGTGTTTGGCTGATTGACAGAAAATAGGTCGCTGCCACAGACACAAGGCCGTGTGGATTTTTAAAGTGATCAATCCCTCTGTGCTGAAACAGCATTTTTTTTAGGTCTTTTGAGTTCAGGTTGATTGTTATTTGAGTTAAGTGAAATTTGAAAGCTGGTATCTAATGTCAATTTCAAATCCCTCTATCTAAGCAACTTTACTTTAAAATGTATGCATTTCAAAAAATCCAGTTCATTGTCTATTGAGGCTGTGAGACCAGATGTATAAACTGGGATGAATTGCAGGCATTAAAAAATGCATCATGTAGGAAGACCAATGAACCTTGACGAGGTAACACCTTATCAAGCAGAAAAATAGCACAAAAACAGCAGAATATATAACAGTTCCCAAGACAGATAATGACAACTTACATCATAAATTTGCATATTTCCATTATCTGAAGAGCAGTGCACAGAATACCTTGAGTGGTGGTGACAATGCATGGTGGCGGAAGCTCATTACGTGCTGTATTGGCTCATAACTAAAATGGTTTACCACAGCCGACACGCTGCAGCCGACTGGACTAAATGAGCGGAGCAAAGCAGCATCACATGCTGCGTTACCCTTTTTCTCTCAGAACAGGGATAAAACTGCTGATTCCATAAAATAAGGGCTATTATTACTGGGTGCTGAATAAGCTGGTGTAAAATGTGTTTATGTAAATACAAGTCAGCTACAGAGCCTCTCTACTGGAAGCTGGCATTACACGGGCTAAATGGAAACTGGTTCTCACTCTGCATCACAGTCAAGCGATGCACCACCTCCCTGCAGCACAGACCAGACTGCTCTTAACTATCATGGCTGCTGAGGCTGTTATATCACCTCCAGTATGTATGCTTTATTAGGTTATGCATAGAAGTCAGTGCTCATTAATACTTACACAGCTATCCATGCATTATTTGTAAAGGTACGGGTATTATAAAACCTCAGTGAGGCCCTTAGACTGTTGAACATGCCCTTTTAATATTAGAGTTCCTCATTTCTTGAATTATTAAATTGTTATTGCTATTAGACCTGAATTTTAAAGTCCCTCTCGATTCAGAAATGTGTTATGCTTATTTTTACTTCACTTGGATGTTTGCCCTTCACTGTGCTGAGTGATGCATGTGCAGAGTTTGTACGCAAGAAGTCTGGTTTCACATTCATCTGCTGAAGGAGGCAAGTTTCTGTTTTTAAGATGTGTATGTACAAGCATGACTTTGTGACACCACAGCTAGATTGGAGGCCGATCGTTGTCCAGTATTATTTAACTTACAAGTGTGAGGTGGAACCCTGAAGCCTCCGGTGTACATATACACTGAGAATGGACTTTTCAGTAAAGTAGAAGACATCTTGTATCCAGCAGTTACACTTTTGAAATGAATAATATTTGCATATTGATAGAGTAAGGGCGAATGCAATATAACTTTTTTTGTGGAAAAACACATTAGACACAAATTATTATTCAAAGTCTCAGAGTCTTTTTTTAAATGTCTTAAACATGTCTGTAGGGGATTTTAGGTGTTTCTCTAAACTTTTAAATGTTTGCCGAAACTAATTTATAGACACTGCATCCTTTTGAATCAGTATGCATCTCAACAGGACCAGCTTTATGTAAATCTCCTTGTAATTTGTCAAATCCAGATGCAGATGAATCCGGTCAAACTACATGGGGAGGACGTGGAGTTGCTCTTGACTGGTTTTCTTGTAGATTCAGAAGGGAGATTAGCTCAGATTAGCATCAATGTTTCACTGTACTTCAACAATTAATGACTCGTTTTTTTTTCACAGCTAAACTCATATTTAGTTTCATTAAAGTGTACAAGGTTGTAGAATATCTTTAAAAGAGTACTCCAATGATTTATCATTGCGCTTCTATAACATTGTCAGGCTCGCATGGACAGTTTTTTAAAAAGGATAAAAATTGATGCAGTAGAAGATTGCATGAAATAAAAAAGATGATATCTCTGGTATCATCATTTTTATTTCATGCAATCTTCTTCCATGTCAAAACCTGGCGCCTATTTTACCCACAATGCAATTTGACCGCCGACAGTTCGGGTTGGAGATTTGGGTGTGTGTATGCCATTAGCAGCTAATGTAGCCTTGAGCCTCTAGCCTAAGGCAGAGATGCTACAGAGGTCTAGTATGCTCACTTCTTTCTAAGTCCACACCACCAGATTTTTTTTCATTTTGGAACTTGTAGTATTCAAGTAGATGTAGTAGTATTCACAGCATGGTCATTTTGGGGCCACTAGCAGGGCTTTTAGACTTGCCTTTAGCATTCATGTGTAAAAAACCCAGAGTAAAAAGACGACAATGTGCATCATTTAAATAGACTGTATGTACGTTTTTACACATATAAATGTTTTTAAATATTTTTTTATTGCCAATGTGTGAATAGGTTGTCACCTTACTTAAAAACTGAGACCTTCCGCTGCCTGTAGACTGCTTTTAATGTGAAGAATGCGGGACGTTTTTTCCAGGAAAATCCAACGGATGTGACGTCATGCGCGCTCTCGAGTGCCTATATTTTCAGCTTCGCTTCAGGGCTTACAGTGTGCAACCATAGCTCATGTTCGGTTAGAAATGGAGTCTGCTAACTCCAATAAATGACAAGCTCCCACCCCTACGTAGTGCGAGCACAAGCGCGAGCAACAGGACGCTGACTGTCGTTGACCTAACGGCCACAAGTGTCACTATTAACAAGCAATTTCTGATTCTTAAAGGGCGTGTTTGTAACTTCTTACACATATAAATCACCCGGGACAGTGTCCCATGCGGCTCGCATATGCGCGCTCGCGTGTGGCTACGCTGTTCAGACAAGACTCCAACACAAACTACACGGAAGCACCATAACTGCAAAGTTATATCTAGTGAAGCCCGTCTTGCAAAACGGTGTTGGCCGCGGTCGTATAAGCGGGGGAGACCGTAGCTTTGGTCTCCAGGGCCGGAGTCTCTGCTGTACTCTGCTCCTCTGCTCCTCAGCCTGCCTGCCTTCACTCAGCTCGCTCCACCTCACGTGCATGCGCGCACACTACACACTGCAGAAGACTTCGTAGCTCTGAGATTATCTAGTGAATGTACAGTGGACGTTTGTGCAGAAATAACTGCTGCAGCTCCTCCAAACCAACAGAGGTTTTCCATGTCTTGTGAGATGACGGGGCTCCGCAGCGAGAAACGTTATCGTCTCCGACCGGGTGCCGGTGTGTCCCTCCGATCGAGGCTGAGGCAGGAAAAGCCAACACTAGGATCAGCATTGATTCATGGAGAGACCTCCGTCTGGTCAGCTAACATTACTGCCAAGCAGGTGAAATATAGAGTGATATTTTGGTTTTAGCTGACGTGTGTCGCCTCACTGTTTTGAGCGATGCTCGTTCATGTCTATTTAGAGCGCACAGGCGCGAGCCCGACGCTGACTTTCGTTGACTTAACGGCCACAGGTGTTGCTGTTAACAAGCATTTCTGAATCTTACAAACAGTCCCTTTAAATAAAGAATCGGAATTTTTTTTTTAAATCATCCATTCACAGCAAAAACAATTGGCTCTTCTCAACCATTCACTAGTGACCAGCACTGATGGACATGTGAGCTGACATGTTCCCAATACAGCTCCTAAGTATTCAGAGCACAGCGACTCAGCTGACACGTCCGCCCTCCATTCCCCCGCTGGTGACCTTCACAGTGAAGAGCTCGGCAGACAGTACTCAGATCAGGTATGGCCTTTAAAGACAAGTGGCTCTTGCTGGGCGCCACCGCATCAGACAGTCAGTCTAAAGAGGCAAGGATAATGGTCCACATGTCTGACACTCACAGAGGTTAAGGAATTCAAAAGGACTGTTAGTGCGACTGTCCCGTCTCAGAGCATTGTGAAGAGTCTGACAAGAAGCTGCTGAGTTGACCTCAGACTGGATCCGGCTCTGTCATCATCCAGACTTTATCAGGTCAAACAGGCAGAAAACATGTTTTTTTTTTAACAGCTCCAAGATATCAATACAAGAATCCAGCAGAGTGTATCTCTCTGGTGGCAGAGGGGAAATGAAAAGGCAGAAGCTGAGTGTCAGCTCTCCTCCCAGTATTCTGTCACATAGTACTGAACACCATAAGCTGGGATATGCATGACACTTTGAAACATTTTAGTAGCTGCTTAAGAATAAGGATTTGGGGGGATTTACAAATGATTCCCCTGAGAGTTTTATTTTCATTCCTTTGCTGTCACTAAACTAAGCTGGATATTTTGGATTTAAACATTTGTGTGAGCTTGTCGATGTTAAGCTATTCAGTACGCTTACAATTAAAGATACTGTATGTGGGGAAAAAAAGCTTGAAAGTCCTGAACTGAGGGAATTATGTGCGTGTGACATTTAGTGTACTCTAACTTCAATAACCACAAATGTGAAATCTGAATGTCAAAGGACATCCAAGGTCTCTTGGTGAATATTAACACTGGTGTGATTTATCAGTCGGTGCACAAATGACAAAGTCTTTTGGTACAAGAGTTTTTGGTTGACTTTGTAAACAGATGGTACGTTTTACAACAGCCAGCAGGCAGGACAACCATCAAGGGCATTCAACAGAGTCAATTATTCAGCACCGTCCTGAAAAATAATACATATTCAAAATCAGGAGCATATTGTCACAAGGCTATATATAGCAGGGAAAAACAATTTCATTTCTCGCACAAGTAAAATGTTTTACAAAGACAGCCTTGATGTCTAAGTGCTGTGTAGTGGTGCTATACTTCAGTTATCAGGCAAGGACGTACATTTGTCAAGTGTCCAAAAAGACGACTCCAAATGAATGCTAATGTTGCTGTGTACCTACTTGATGTGCAAACAGGCAACTGTTTGCTTAATACATTAGCCAAATTTATGTCTGTCAGGTTGTTTAGAAGTTCTTCTGTCCTCGATGGACATCAATTAATGCTACTTTAGAGCAGCGATTCTCAAAGTGGGGTACAGGGACCCAAAGGGGTACATGGCACTCTGTCACGGGGTCCGAAAAATATTTTTTTATTTTTATTTTATTTTATTATTTATAATTAATTATAAAATTGTGCTGTATCATTAAAAAGTCCATATCTACAGATGGGGACCATTTGCGTCAATAAAACAAGCATATTGTGTCCATTACTCCCACCCATGTTAGCTTTGGGCCAATAGAAACTCTGATATGATTGTGACACACAGCAATAACTTCATTATTTTTAAGTTGAATCACTTACTTAAAGTCTGCTTTAGACAGGTAATTATAAATATCTGGATTTATTAGGACAGTGCCAGTCTTGCTACTGTTCATTTTCTGAGAGCTTTTAAGATAAATTACTTGAAATGTATGCTATAAATGCTGTCCACTTGAGTCCAAATGCGGTTTGAATAAAATCACCCTCTGTTTAAAGATATGTGGTATTAACATTCAATAACATTAAAAAATGTCCCCGCTGTGGGACTAAAAAAGGATTAGCTCATCTTATCTTAACATGATTCAAATTGAAATGTGTTTCTGTAAATCACAATGAAGCATTTCTAATATTTAGGTTGAAAAGTTTTAGAATAGAAATAGTTGCAATGGCATCTAAGAGTACAAATGGTAGTGAGATATGTTTAATCGGTGTTACGATTAAGAGGGGGTCCTTGGAAAATGTTCTCTCCTGTAAGGAATCCCGGTCCCCAAAGAATTTGAGAACCCCTGGTTTAGAGGGTCATGTCTAAAAGATAATCCCCAAGTTGCGAAACTCTAGTGAGATGGTTAAGGTTAGTCATTGACCTCAAATGATTAGGGTTATGCTATAGTCACACTACAAGCAACAAAAGCAACAAAACGGCTAGCTACACGGTTGGCAAATCGCCGTTGAAGTGTTGTTCAAGCACTCGTTAACGTAGTTACAGCATTAAATAGCTCTGGGAACTGGCTAACGCCATTGTTTTGGATAGAACGCAACAGGGTGAAACAAAAACATGGTTGATGCTTCACCGCATCATTTGAGTACTTAAAAAAGTTGAGACCAGCTCAACTATATTTGTAGCTTAACTTTAACTTTATCCCGCCGCTCACGCAGCGATAAGAGGCGGCCATCAGGTTATAGCTTCATGCCATTGGTTTCCATTGAAAATTACTTGTAAGATGTTGAAGTGATGCTCGAAGTGTGAACACAGCATTAGGACAGGTAGTCGTGCAGCGAGTCTCACGAAAGTTTTTGCACGTTTTTGCAACTTGGGAATTACCTTCTAGACACGACCACTTTAGAGTGGCTATTTTTATATTAACAATGGATCACATGACTAACATTATGGAAAAGGGGTCGCTAGTACTGATGAACCCACGAGAATTATCAACCGACGCAACTCTACGGAACGTTTTAGCGACTTCAGACATCAGTGTCGTTTTTCTCCAACAGGCGGCTGTTTTCATAAAAAAAAAAAAAAAAAGCTCTAAAAACCCACTGCATACTACCTGCTTAGCACCAAAAGACAGACAGACAAAGTTAGCGATTAGCTAGCAAAAATAGCAGCGCATTTAGCAGCTAAAGAGTCAGATATTTGCCTCAGAATATTGCGGAGAACAAAAATAGAGCCAAAAGAGAGTTAATATTGGATTTCACCAGGTAACCAGAAACACGGCTCCAAATAAATGCTCATAAAGCTGCTGGATGTGTAAATAAGCAATTGTCAGTTATAATTATTGCAGGTTTAAATAAATAAATATTGAAAGTCAAGAATAACTTTGATAAACAAAGACACCTTTACATAATTTTACTTTTTGAAATCCAATGTAATGTTTCTTGACATTTAATAAAGTGATGCAAGCACCTTGAAGTCAGAAGTACAGTAGATAGAAACACACACACACACACACACACACTCATACAGTAGCTGTAGGCAAAGAACAAAAGGGAAGACAAAGTTCTGAGTTATTGCAACATCTGTTTCCTCTGCGGTTCCTTCTGCACCAGTACTCGACTGGACAGCCTGCTCTTTCATCCACTCACAACTGAAATCAGTTTTCTATTGGCTTCTTCTCAAAGAGAAAGAAGAGACAACAGTTGTTCTCCTGAAGAGAGTAAATGCTGACATGAACCAGACCTGCGACATGGTGACGATGGTTAAATATTTTAATATCATGCAAATGAGCGTGACATTTGCAGTGCACGAACCAACGACAGTCAGGCAGAGGGGCAAAGTGGCAGTGTAAAAAGTTTTCCTTTCAAGCTACCATACTATAAGCACAGCGGTGAGATTATGGCACATACTATATTTATGATCAAGTCCACAACACACACTTTGCTTTGAAGTTTGTGCACGAAATGCACCCAAAGAAATGCCTAAAGATGATGCAATTGTTAGAGCGTTGTCCTGAAAATAGGAGCTTAGTAGCCCACACAGCGCTGCCCAGGAGATCTGTATGTACTCCTCTGATATGGTGTTTTCTGCAGCTCAGAGGATTGGTTTTATAGAGGGGTTACAACACTATTGGGTTCAACTGTGAACAAAATAATCCTCTAAATGCTAAATTTGATTGTTTTTGTTTTTCTTTATTTGACTTAAAAAATATGTTAAACATGAAGTCTAGATTTTAAACCTTGAAGGAATAAAACATGTGATGTGACAGACAGAGTTGGAAGAAAGAGACGGACCGATGCCCTGCTGGCACCTGGCCGTGTGTTTCTTCTCGTCCGTCTTGGGCAGCAGCTCACATGACGGCTGAGCGTGGTGTACGCAGCGGTCTCAACTGTGACTCAGTCGTCCCTCCCCTCCCCGGAGAAGGTGACCTCTTTAAAATTCTCTTGCAGGCATCTGCCCGTAGCTGAGCGCGACACTAAAGGGGACTCGGGCGAAGCCACTGAACCTGCTTCAGAGAAATCTCAAAAAAATCTCAAAGCTCATCCGTGGCTCCACAAAGAGGACTGTTTTCAGTGGGCAATGCTCACAGAGCGGGTGAAATAAAAAGGATTAAAGCTGCCAAATGACAGTGAAAGGACACTTTTGAGTACAATTAGCCTAACAACGCCTACTCCCAATGCACACCAATGCACATAACAGCTCCTTGTTTCAAATAAGCTGAACTACAAAGAGCCCTGCACCCCCACACCACTCGCTCTTGCCAAATCCCTGATCAGAGCTAATCAAACTGATTATTTCTCATCGAGTGACAGCTGCAGAGTTTCTCCTTGTGGTTCTTTTAATCCTTTTATTTAAGTTTTATTCATATTTTATCATTTGTGAACTTTTGTTGCACTTACAGGTGCTAAATACAAGATTGGGAGCATTTCTATTGCCTCTCAACAGCTCTCAACATGGCAACGGCTAAGCCGGCAGTTCATAGCTAACGGTGCTAAATAGTGCAAACAATTGCGAAAGTGCTGACAGAGATAACAGTGTTAACCTGGGGGGAACCGGAGGGTGGGTGCTACTAGGGCTTTCGCAGTGAAGGAATTTCCCTTGCGGTGATAATGACTGACTCAACATCGCGATATGCGGTATTATAGCATTGGGTTTTTTTGCAAATCACTTCATTTATCCTGATTTTAGAGCTATATAAATAAGCTTTATTGTTGGTCTATTATTAGGTATATTGTTGCTTCTTAAATGACAAAGATGATAGTTTTAAAACTATTTAAATACTTGTTTATTGTGAAATGCAGAACACAAAAGGGCAATGAGGCGCAGCGTTTATGACACTCTTTGCTTGCGTCTGTTTGCTATGATACGGAATATCTGCAGGAGTAAAACTGTTGGCACAAGGTAGAGTACTTGCTCTGGATAAGAGGAAGGCTGAAGCACGTAGGGAGAGAGAACGGACACGTGGGCATCCAGAAAAGAAACACCAAACACGCAGCGCTGAGTGCAGAATAGACGCTCAGCACCTCATTACGCTGCTGGCATTTGTAGTGTGACATGAACATGAACATGAACATAGTGGTTGTGGCAGTTCCTTGTCATTCCCTGCGATTGGCTTGTCAATAGTGCGGTATTGCAATATTGTGGTTATTATGACAGCCCTAGATCGCTTCCACAATGACGCTGTCGGTCAGGATGGCGTTATCAGCTGTAACCACTGTATGAGAGAAATGCAGAGCGGTGGCTGTGAGCTAGCCAGTGGGGCATGCTCACATGCACAAACATGCACTAAAAGCATGCGCGGCCAGCCCGGCGATGTCAACAAAGCAAGGAGAAACTTGGTATACAACACACACAGAGGGAGAGTGACTTCATTCTCTGCTCAGGTAGAAATTACTCCTCTTTATCTTTACATAGCAAATAGTTGTTTGCTGCTATATTAATGCTCTGAATATCGCATTTAGCGCATTTAAAGATAATTCCGATTCTGAAGTCATAACAACATAAAGACAGACAGAGCCAGAGACTGAAAAACACACACATATATAAAGCGCAGATATTTGTATTTGAACCACATAAAAAGAAATGGAACAGGCTGGCTCGTGCCCCTCAGTGAGAGCTGCACTAACTGCCTGTTCTTTTTCAGCTCCCCTGTAAAAAAAAACATCCTCCCAACTCTTAAGCAAATAAAAATGGCGTTTTCTCTTGGGCAAAAAAGGGAAGCGCAAATCACATCAATCTCTTTCATAATGCAAAAGGACTACTGTTGTAATGGCTTTGTGTTATCCTGAAAGCAAGTGTCCTGAAATAGACGAGAGACGTTTGAACAACACAGAGACATGAACCGAACAGTGCCTATAAAGCAGAGGGGCGCTCTGTTAGTCACCTGGTTTCTAACACGGCCATGTAAAGTGGCGAGGTTAGAGCATATTAGATATGACAAGCTGGATCTTACAGAAAAAAGGAGGGGAGGGGGCTCCAAATACACGGAGTAAAAAACATTCGGTGCATCTGACAGCATGTCTGACAGTGCTTGGCCCCATGTGCCATTTGCTGCTTTCTGACGCAGGAGAGGCACAAAGGCTTTGCTGACTCCTCTGTTCCTTCCCTCACTCTTCGTCTCTGTACAGCTTCATTTTCTTTTTCTATTCATTTGAAGATTTGGCTATTTCTTTATCTGCGAGCAGCTGAGACAACAATGTTTAGCTGAGGGGGGAAATCTTTACTTTAGCCGGAATAAACCCTCTTACTCCTGAACTGCTCGCCCCTGGGTTCTCCTTGAGCCAACAGGAGCTTATAGACATTTAAAATAAGAATGTTATCACACCTTACAGATCACTGATTAGATAATCAATGATTGAAATTACCTTGCGTATTGATTTTTATTTTTTTCTTAAGTGGCAGCATTATGAGTAGAGAGGTGAGGGGGGAAAAGCATTGATTGTATGTTGTTAATAGTAACAGCAAATATGATTGATCAAGCTACGGGCTGCTAATTGACAAGATTTTAGGATGTCTCAGGTCTCAAATTAATTTGAATGCCTCCATAACAAACACAAATTAGTGAGATTACAGTAAAAGCCTAATTGTCTCTATAGTTATTACAACACACATTTAACAATCAGATACTCATCTTACAAAAAGTTGTTTCTCCACCTCTCACTTCCTGTCTGTCCCCTGGAGGTCATTAATAGGTGAAGGGAGATCTGTGTGGGCTACAGCTCCTCATACTGCCTCCTAATAACCATACATCAGGGTGATCGAGAGAAAGTAGCTTTGGGCCATGATGTTCAGATGACAAATTTAAACTACATTAAATGTCTATGTAAGTAGGGCTGGACAATATAACAATTCATTCTGTGAGACAATATACACTGCTTTATGGCAATACTCCATTTTGTATATGATTTTTGATGAGGTACTTTGGTTCGTCAGGTATTTAATTTGCTAGATAAGCCAAAAACAGACATTCCTGTCTGTCCAAAATGTCATCACTTCATCATTTTATCCTATTAGACATTTGTGTGACATTGTCATAATTAGTATATGAATTATTGAGTTATGGCCACGTTTGGTCGTGTCTAGAAGGTAATCCGCAAATTGCAAAATCTGATCTGAGATCTGCAAAAACTTGCAAAAACTCTCGCAAGATTCAAGGTCAATGCCTAACCTTTCCACAATGTGTGGATTCCCTTCTAGACACAACCTTTTGTGAGGTCACAGTGAACTTTGACCTCCAAAATCTAATCAGTTCATCCTTGAGTTCCATTAGACGTTTATGCCGAATTTGAAGAAATTTGCTCAAAACCTTCCTGAGATATCACGAAAAAGGTATGGACGTGAGGTCGCTTTGACCTTGACCTTTGACCACCACAATCTAATACGTTCCTCTTGAGTCCAAGTGGACAGACGTCCGGACGAACAATCCAAAAATATAACGCCTCCAGCCACGGCTGTCGCAGGCGCGGAGGCATAAAAATAAATGAGATACAGCTTACAGAAGTGAAGGCATAGAAAGCTATGAGGGATGTAGGAGCTGTCCAAAGTCCTGAAACAATGATGTCTGCTCTGAGACGGGTGCCCTTTTATTTACACTGGAATAGTGGCTGCTTTAAGCAAACTACCAGGAAGTTGTGTAAAAGGACACAGAGAAATGATCCAAATGTACATTTTCTGTCCACTTTTGCCAGTTTAGCGATGCACGCATCCTCGATTGGTGCAGTAATGACTTTGTTCATACATACTGAGCTGGTCACGTAGCGCTGCCCAGAGTACAGACTGTAATGAGGCCAAGCGTTGCAACTCCCCTTTTCAGGCAAAGAACAAAGATTTACAAAGTGATGCAACTGTTTAAAGTTATGTAATGTCTTTCTGAACGTTGCTGTAGCTACAGTAGTGTGTTACATTCTCTGCAATGCAAGCCTGCTGGCCAATCTGTTCAACGGAGAAGATGTGTCTTAATGTTTGAAAGCAAGAATGCCCATAACAAGTGACTGTGTTTGTTTAACTCTCTGGAGTCTACAACTTACAAATTGCCCAGGCTGAGAAAGAAAAAGCATCAGATTTGATCAATTCTCGCTGGAAAATGTTTGGTATTCTGCATTAATAATTTACATACATGATTTTGTAGATAAACAATGGGCTTGACACTGCAGCGTGGAGCAGAGCGTCTGCAGCTTTACATGTTGTGTGATGTTGTCTTCGAGCTGCACTGCCTCTGCATGCGTGGATGTGCACGGATCAATCGGTGCCATTTTGGGCGTCTGGCAGAGCGGAGGGAGCGCTTGATAACAGAGGAGGTTTGGTTCATGCAGAAACACTACAGCTAACGCCTCAGCTGCATCTTCTCGGCGAATGCACACCGCTCTTTGAGGTTTTCACCAATGACGTCAACGCACACACACACACAGCATCTAAAGTGCCTTTCCCAACACGCTCCATTCCCAAATGTAAACTAAAGGCAATCGGATTCCCACAGATATTCTTAAATTCATTCAACACTGACTCAGAGAGGATTCTCAACAACATGGAGCCAAATAAACATGCTCTCCTTAAGAAAACAACAGAAAAAGGCACTGTTCTTTTGAGAGTTTATTAAATTTGACAGTCCTGTCTAACCTTGGAGAATTGTTTTTTTTTTAGTTGTTAGTTGTGCTTTCTCATCTGCATCTTTATGTTTTTCAGCATCCTTTGAAACCCTTACAAAAAAGTATCTTTCAGGCACTACTTAGATATTCTGTTACATGTGTATCCCAGTTACGCTCTCCTTTGCTCTATGTTCTCTATGAGGCACAATAGAGTCCTTGAACAGGGAGGATAAGAGCTCTCTTGAAGCAGAGGAGATTGATTGATAAATCCCTGCCTTAGGTCCAATATTAGGGACTGGGAGGAAAACAGTGTTTACCCACAGAGGGGGGGTCAAGGCCTATTGATACATGTCCATCTCCAAGTGAAGGTGCAGTAAGGTGTTCACAGAGCGGAACAGCTGCTTTGTGCCATTCGGCCACTCTCTATCTCTCTCCCACTCTCTGTTAATGAGCCCGTGTGCCTGACTGCTGAGAGCAGCTCTTTAGCGGTGTGCAATTAATCAGACGTTTCCTTGTGGAGACGAAACCAACCAGACATTCAGCAGCAGGGCAGCATGATTACACAGCGAATGCAAATTCTCCACCATCCCCATTTGTCAGAGGGGCAGGAGAATGCAGAAAAAGAGCTACAGTTAAGGTTGTTAGATTGTAGTCCTTCATTTTAATGGCAACAAATAGAAATGAAGATCTAGTTTGCGTTACGTAGAGTTCATGAATTGGGAGGACTACATTAAGACAGTGAGATCTCACACAAGTACTTTTGCTTTAATTTACTCAAGTACTGTACATAATACAACTTAGATGTACTTTTACTTTACTTGAGTAAGAATTCTACTCCATTACATTTCAGATGGAAATATTATACTCTTTAATCAGCTACATTTATTTAACAGTTACTCTACATATTAAGATTTTACATACATACATCTGATAAGCTCATATAATATGATGCATTAATGTGTTATAGATTAATGATAGACTATGTAGCATTATGGGCTAAATGTAATTGCTAAAACTAGGGCTGACGCAAATGCTTCAAAGCTTCGGCCGTTGCCATGGTAACTGACCTCCAAATCATTATTTGAATGCTTAGTTTTTTGTTTTTTTTTAATATATAAGTATGTAATAATAATGTATAAATCCCAAAATAGCCCATGAAATAAGGAATAGTCCCACGACATTATTCATATTCAACATTAATTATTATTAGTTATTCTCAGATGGATATCGCTGTTTGTTGTGTGTAGAAGTGCGTGTGCGTACAATAGCGTGGCAGCGGCACTGTCCCGAAGCTTCAAATACCTTCGAATATTTCTCACCGAAGCTTCGAAGCCCAAAAAATGGTATTCAGGAAAGCCCTAGCTAAATTAGATCCATCTAAAGTTAGCTAACCTTAGCCACCATAAGTACAGTATAGTGTGTCCGGTGTAGTGTAAGGTGTAGTTTTGCGAGCTGCCACTTTTTAAAATCTGGGTTGGGTGAATTAAAAATTGCAGTCCCTATAGGGAATAGGAATGTGATGTCATCAACAGCAAGTTGGACATTTTTGGAAGATAAAGAGTTCCATCCGCTGGCTGTTTACTTCAAGTGTCAAAAAGAACTGCTGATCTAACACAAAACACCACACAGTGAATGAGATTCAAAAGATGAAATGTAGTATATATAGTATACAGTCAGACACAAAGGTAGGCTAACTTTATGGGTTTCATTTTGCAAGATACCGGTAAATTAATTATGCAGTATTAGCCAAAGTTTTAGTTATCATTCAGTTAGCATAACATTAGCTTGCTTATCTTTGTCCGGATGATTGTGTAGTTGGCATTTGGCTTGTAGATCTTAATGGCATATGTCAAATGTCATGTAAATTAAACATAGGCCTCCGAAGATTAACATATTTTGAACTGCTGACAGGTGTTCACTAACACCAAAACACATCAGTGACTGTAACGGGTGGAAAGCTGTCAAGGTCGTTTTAAGTAATGATCAATATCATTAACTAACTTCCATTTTGTAATATGGAAGTTGTCTCTGTCAGCTTCTATTTATATGGGTATTTGTCTTTCGCACGTACTTTCTGATGATGAACGACTGACAGATGACAGATGAATAGACTAGTGACAGATAATGATAGTCTACCATAGCTCCGCACACAACCATCTAAAAATGTAACTTTTGCATTTCCAACCTTTGCTAATGGAAAAGCAAAAATAACCGTTCTAATGTATAACGAACTGAACTGAACTGAACTGAACTGGACTGCTTGGTGGAAATGTGCCATTATGTACTTTTACTTGTTATAAAGTATTTTTACATTGTTGTATTGGTAAAGGGCTCCGAGTACTTCTTCCACCTCCATCATCTCAATACATTAAATGCTACATATAAAATTTTAAAAATTTGCTTCTCAAATGTAGTACTGTAGGTATCAGACGTTAGGACTGCAACAACATCAGCAAACTGTTTAATAATATGACTGTGTTAGTCAGAATATATGGAGGTCGTCATAGAGGAGAGGACAAGGACGGCGATACAAACTGTAATGCAATACAGCAGTCTCCTTAAGTATCAAATGGGGAACGTACTGTACTGCTCTTAATATTTTCTTAATGAAACAACAGTTCTCAAAATCACCCCCAAGACACATATTAGAAAAAGTGATGTTATCTGTTGAGACTGTGCTGATGTTTCGCTTGACATCAGTACAGTCTTTGTTGTCTTAGAGACAGACTGTAGAGGTCATTAAAAGAACTGGAGCCAAAACACATTTCTATACACAGCTTGTGTTGGTCATTCTTACACTGTAACTGCTTTTGACCAAGTAGTATTCCTTCATTATTAAGATGATTTTGTAAATTGTCATTATTATTGTACCATAAATTCTTGTAAATTATGTAAGTAGTATATGAAATTTGTAGTAGACTGTGTAAATATGAAAAAAACGGTGTGGTCCTACTTTCAGTGGCCAGCTGGTAATGCCCAGATGTTCCTCGGTTCAAGAGGTCTTTTCTGCCAGCAGCCATCAGTCTGTTTAATGAGGACATTTCATAGCCTGTACATCCAGGATAAATAGGTGATGTTGCACTGCGGCAGATAAACATGTATTTAATGACCCGAGTGTGTGAAGGCGTAAAGCGTTGTGCTTTTCTTGGATCTGTGTGGTTTCTTCAGTTTCCCCTTTTCTATCAGTTATGTTTGTCAAACAATTAATTCTTCTAATTAGACGTGGGCTGCATGAAGCAGTAACAGACTACTATGCTCTGTACGAGGCAGCAGCGGGAAACAAACTCCACTCGTTATTTGATCACTATTACGAATAATATGTCAGTTAAAGCAGTTTAAATCAGTACAATACTGCTGTCAGAGGAAGGCATCTCCAACATGAAAGAGAAGCTCAACCTATTTCATGGCGAAACTATTTCCAATTTGAAATACATGTGGAAAGTTACTGTAATATTTATGCATGGCTACATTAAGTGGTATCTTTGGGCATTTCATTTTCTATTACAGTCAAAATGCTATCATAAAGATGTCGTTCTGATGGTAGTTATGCCTTCAGGCTATGATAAAAAATCCCTCTTATGTTGTGTGATGAAAGGAAAGACAGAGTCCACTTCCCCGAGATATACAGCAGGGGATCGACTGTTTCATTTTAATGATTTTTCCAATTTCAAGCTGACGCTAAGATGCCTTTGCTTTTGTTCTGATAAAAGGCTCTGTTCAGATGTGGCAAGTGTCTTGTTAAGGGACACATACCATTGTAAAATGCCTCGACAGCCTATTACTGTCATATTGTCCCACAAACTATCAACAGTCACTCACACAAGCGTCTCTCGAGAACCCCTTTTAAAGTCCCTCCCTGGCCTTAAATGGAGCCCTCTTCCTATAATGAAGATTAAACTGATATTTGGATGAGCGTTGGCAATATTGCTCCAAAGCCTTGACGGGGAGGAGCAGGGCTGGGAATGGCAGCCAAAATAGGACAGCTAACTAGCCTCTCAGCAAACACAAGCTGTGCAGCATGTGGGAATCCATCCTAAACGACAGTGTTTACACTGTATAAATGGGCAGAGTGTTACAGATGGTGGCCCGTCAGCCTCGACGCAGCAGGTGAGAGAGGCCAGAAAAGTCGAGAGCTCTAAGGGCCACATCAGGAAGCACTTCTAAGAAGGTTGATTGTGCCCAAGAGAGGCTATAAACGAGCTTAATCATTTTATCTCGACCACGCTGGCCGACCAATTATCAGCTTCTACAAGCTGCCACCAAAACACAGACACATATCGGGCAGCCAGTGAAACCGAGGTCCCCTCCCAATTTGAGAGCACTAACAACCTCCTTAGTTAGATGTCGACCGATAGTGGATTTTTAAAGGCCGATGTAACAACGATAGTTTGGAGCAGGAAATTGTTAAACTCCACTCTTGCAAACCATTAATGTTTGTGCATATTCCCAGGGTAAGGAGGATCCTTAGGTGTGTGATTTCATTTCATAAATGGATAGTTACATGCAGGGTTCACGCTAAACTTTTTGTTTTTGGACGGCCAATATGCCCGTTAATATTCCAGAATTCCGGCCATTTAGAACAACTACCGGACATATGTTTTAAATAGCCATACAATAGCCTACATTTGACATAAGTTGAAAATAAGTTAAATGAAGAAGCGGTCTAAAAAATAAAATTCTGTTTGGTCCGATTTCCACGTTTGTCAAATTCAAAATAGTGTTGTGTGGCTCGTAGGGCTGTAAGTTATCTTGGCAACATATCTTACAATATTAAGCTATTTAATATGATATTAAATCATTCATTTATTTATTTGGCATATTTTCCAACAGACATTTTGGCCATTGATCATTTAATCTGCCGGAGAACTACACGTCATACCAGCTAAAAGCCGGCATATGCCGGCTACCGTAAACCCTGGTTACGTGGCTGGATTATTTGGAAGAGAGAATGCCAAATTGTAATAGTAAACAAGTTAAAATAACAGTGAATGATTTATTTTCCTCCATGTCTGCCTGTCTTGTATCCTGGTAAAAGAACTTATAGTGTTGCGTTATACTGTATATTCGAGAGATATCTTTTTTTCTTCCACTCGACCTTGACTTTGTGTATGGAGCCTCCATGCAAAACGGTGATGTACGTCCCCATGTGACTGGCGACGGCTGTGCAGCCACCAGCCACTATCAGAGCTTAGTTCCACCGATAATGATAGTGTAAAAACGTCCAATCATCTACCTCTATCCATAGTTAATAAGGTCAAACATGGCTCTGAACATATACATTACTTAATTTGTGCAGGACATACAGCGGGTAAAATAAGTATTGAACACGTCACCATTTTTCTCAGTAAATATATTTCCAAAGGTGCTATTGACATGAAATTTTCACCAGATGTTGGTAACAACCTAAGTAATCTATACATACAAAGAAACCAAAACAAATAAGTTCAGAAATTAAGTTATGTGTAATAAAGTGAAATGACACAGGGAAAAAGTATTGAACACGCTTACTGATATTTATTTAATACTTTGTACAAAAGCCTTTGTTGGTAATGACAGATTCAAGACGCCTCCTGTATGGAGAAACTAGTCGTATGCATTGCTCAGGTGTGATTTTGGCCCATTCTTCCACACAAACAGTCTTCAAATCTTGAAGGTTCCGTGGGCCTCTTCTATGAACTCTGATCTTCAGTTCTTTCCATAGATTTTCAATTGGATTCAAGTCAGGTGATTGGCTGGGCCATTCTAGCAGCTTTATTTTCTTTCTCTGAAACCAATTGAGAGTTTCCTTGGCTGTGTGTGTTTGGGATCATTGTCTTGCTGAAATGTCCACCCTCGTTTCATCTTCATCATCTTGGTAGATGGCAGCAGAGTTTTATCAAGAATGTCTTGGTACATTTTTCCATTCATCCTTCCTTCAATTATGTGAAGTTTGCCAGTACCGTATGCTGAAAAGCAGCCCCACACCATGATGTTCCCACCTCCAAACTTCACTGTTGGTATGGTGTTTATAGGGTGATCTGCAGTGCCATTTGTCCTCCAAACATGGTGTGTATTATGGTATCCAAAGAGTTAAATTTTGCTCTCATCTGACCAGACTATATTCTCCCACTATTTCACAGGCTTGTCCAAATGTTGTGCAGCAAACTTTAAACGAGCTTCAACATGCTTTTTCTTCAGCAATGGAGTCTTGCGTGGTGAGCGTGCATACAGGCCATGGCGGTTGAGTGCATTACTTATTGATTTCTTTGAAACAATTGTACCTGCTAATTCCAGGTCTTTCTGAAGCTCTCCACAAGTGGTCCTTGGCTCTTGGACAACTCTTCTGATAATTCTTTCACTCCTCTGTCAGAAATCTTGCAAGGAGAACCTGGTCATGGCCAGTTAATGATGAAATTATGTTCTTTCCACTTCCGGATTATGGCCCCAACAGTGCTCACTGGAACATTCAGAAGTTTAGAAATGCGTCTGCAGCCAATGTCATCAGTATGTTTTGCAACAATAAGGTTGCGAAGGTCTTGAGAGAGCTCTTTGTTTTTACCCATCATGAGATGTTTCTTGTGTGACACCTTGGTAATAAGACACCTTTTTATAGGCCATCAGTTGATACTGAAACAGTTGATATTAATTTGCACTGACAAGGAGTCGGATTAATTTCTAATTACTGATAGATTTCAGCTGTTGTCTTGGCTTTCCTTGCCTTTTTGCACCTCCCTTTCCTCATGTGTTCAATACTTTTTCCCTGTGTCATTTCACATTATTACACATAACTTAATTTCTGAACTTATTTGTTTTGGTTTCTTTGTATGTATAGATTACTTGGGTTGTTACCAACATCTGGTGAAAATTTCATGTCAATAGCGCCTTTGGAAATATATTTACTGAGAAAAATGGTGACGTGTTCAATACTTATTTTACCCGCTGTATATACAGTACATTTGTTTTAAAAACTGCCCCAAAAAATGTTTGGCCCTGTGAGAATCAAGTTTCACGACTGAGCCTTAGACACCCACCTGAACAGGAGATATATAAAGTGAGGCGGGGGAAGTGAAAAGGAGTGCACTTGTCCTAGAAATGCCAGTTTAAAAATACTTGGAATGCACAGTTCTGAACAGTTTGGCACATTTACCAGCAGAGACTGCACCCAGAACATCTCTACATCTACAGTATAGAGCAGTTATACAAGTAACATGAGTTAAAAAAAAAAACACACAAATGGAATCACATTATACATATCTTTGCTGCTATCTATGGCCAGCCTGAGGTCCAATCTTTACAGACATTGTTGTTCTCTTTCTTAACTCAGCCTCTCCAGATGCTGACCTCGGAGAATGACAAAGACCCAAGTCTGTAAATAGTTGGCCTACATGAGGGGAGCGGGAGGCCACGAAGCATATGCAGAAGTTACAGTATGTTGTGTTCTGTCTTTATATAATCCAATTAGAGCTAAATGATAATCAGAGAGGATTAGGGGCTCAGGCGGCTGGAGTCGTACTACGGCGGCGGATCAGCAGCACCTGTGAATGACTCATTCCTCGGAAGCGAGGAGCTATTGACTGCCTCTGAGAGCAGCATTCAGCCACATAGTGAAGCAATTTAGGATCATTACCGGCATAGATTAAAATGTATCAGACCACTTAGAATGAAGATTGGGGATGAGGGATTTACATATTAAAGACTGATCACATGCACTGTGTAATAACACCTCTGCATGAGCAGGACTTGGCGTGACTTTTCCCACTTTCTCTAGCAACGAGATGTTCTGCGCTACTCATCTGTCACCTACGGAAAGCTTGTGGCGTTTCCATAGCTGTGAGTGTGTTTTATTTTCCCAGAGGGACACTCTTACCTCTGTCGGTGTCGTAAAGGTAGACAAACTTCTCCCACTTGTAATGGTCCAGCAGACTGAGAACAGCTCCTCGCAAACCGGGCCTCATCTGGATGACAAACTGCACGTCAGCATCGATGGGGAAGCTGGGGGTAATGAAGGAGGTGTGCAGCGCCCCGCAGAAGGAGGTCAGCGTGTTCATGGACTTCCTGTCGTAGAAGCCAAGGATGGCGTAGACTCCTCGGGAGAACTGGGAGCAGACTGGTGGCGGGGGAAAGAGAGCAGGTTCAGGTCAGGGACAAGCACAGAGTCATTTATGATCAGCTATTCCTTCAGTCAGGAGGGATGCCAATGGCACAAACTGGCATTTCAAACAATATTAAGGTCAAAATGTCATAACAAACAGAAAGTTAAAATAGCTGAGTCCACTTATGGCCAATGTAGGGTTAAAAATTTGAATGCAAGGTTGAGATGTGGGGGAATTCATGATGGCATTAATCTTCAGAGTGAAGCAGTGGCGATCTGAATAAATGGGCGCCATGTGGGATGTCTGCTCCCCATGGCCATGCTCTGCTGCCTGGTGCCCTTCACTTCTCCTTGGTCTAAATGCAACTGCTTGGGTAATCAACTAGAAATAATGGGGAAATCAGTGCATTGGCCACAGCTCTTTAATAGACAAATACCCTGAAACATGAGCATGCAAATGTGCAAGCGCTGGGCTGTGCTGCAGTATAAAAGATTTATAATAGGCCAGATCTGCCGCCATCTGCGGGCCCATGGAAATGAGCTACGGCCATAAACGCTCAGTGCATCAGACACTTGGTCTTACAAGGCGTTAGCCATTTGATTTTATTTGTACATAATAAATGGTTTTAATAACACCACGCAGGACTGAATCAGGGATATGGCCCTTGTCTTGGTGTTAGTAATAATTGAAGCGAATGTTGGTCAAACCAGGAGAGCTGCTCTGATATTTCTGACCCTGAATCCAACACTGTTCACTGAAGCTGCTCAGTATCTCTAATCAATGTTTCATTATGTTATTATCTTACTGATTGGATTTAATGAAGTGTGTTTTGGGGGAATCTGTAGGTTGAAATCCACTCTGAGGAAAGTCTACCCTGTAAAATACTGTATGAATTTCTGGTAAGACTTTATTGTAAAGATACGAAACACATGCTTAAAGAGTACTCTACTGATTTAGCATTGCACTCCTAGAACATTGTCTGATTCATGACGGACAGATTAAAAACTAAAAGTACCCCCTCTCGGTTGTATGCCTCCACCACCCAGTCAAGTCACAGTTTAGATCCATGTCTATCCAAAATGTCATCACTTCATCATTTTATCTTTTTAGACATGCGTGTGAAATTGTCATATTTAGCACATTATGGCCAAAAACTTGTTTTTTGAGGTCACAGTGACCTTGACCACCAAATTATAATTAGTTCATTCTTGAGTCCTTGTGCCAAACAGACGGATGGACGGACAACCCCAAAACATAATGCCTCTGGCCACGGCTATCACCAGCGCGGAGGCATAACAAGTATCAAAATTGATGCAGCAGAACCAGACTGACCTGGTGCCCACATTAAGCATCACCCACAATGTAACTCGACCACCGACAGTTTGGTCTGAGATCCGGGTGTGTTATGCTATTAGGATTATGTGGAGCAGGCTACAGAGGTCTGGTAAGATCACTTCTTTCTAACTCCACACCCCCAGATTTTTTTCACTTTCAAACTTGTAGTCTTCAGACCCAACTGAGGCTGCCTCAAGTGACATCACTCCTCTGGACCCACAAAAGGCTTTATACAACCTTTTTCACAGTAGTACTCCCCAACCCCTACAAACAGACTTTGATGAGTAAAATCAGTGGTGTTGGTGAAGACACTATCAAGTCACTTAAAGGTGTCAAACGCAAGATTGGAGGCATTTCTATTGCCTCTGCACGGCTCTCAACATGGCGACGGCAGAGCCGGCGGCTTGCAGCTAAAGTTGCTAACGTTGCGAACAGTGAAAAGAAAGGCATAAGTGCTGACAGAGCTAAGAGTGTTTACCTGAAAAGACACCGGAGGGTTGGTGCTACCCATCAGCAACGACGCTGGCGGTCGGCTGTAAACGCCGTATGAGAGCATTGCAGAGAGCCGGCCATGAGCTAGCCAGTGGGGCACGCTCACATGCACTAAAATCTTGTGCGGCCGGCCCGGCGATGTCAACAAAGTACGGAGAAACTCGGATTACAACACATACAGAAGGAGAGCGACTTCATTCTCTGCTCAGGTAGACATCTTTACATAGCAAATAGCCTAGTTGTTTGCTGCTATATTAATGCTCTGGATTTTGTAAGAGAGACTTTAATGCTTATCATCAGTTAATGAATGCTAATTCAGGTCACATCCGGATACTGAGTTGCAAATTATTTATTGAACATTCACTACATGAAATTATTTGCTAATTATGAGTTTATCATTATTGAGTTTATATCATCATCATCATTATATTTAAAAAAATTGAGTAACCACTTTTTGTCCTGACCAATGATGATATTCTCAGAGCTAAACTAACTGACCAACACAATAAACTAATTTCACAGTTCTAGTGATTTCTCCATGTGTTAAAGGGACTATTTGTAACTTTCAGAAATGCTTGTTAACAGCGACACCTGTGGCCGTGAAATCAACGAAAGTCAGCCTCGGGCTCACGCTTGCTTGCTCTAAATATACCTGAACGAGCGTCGCTCAAAACAGTGAGGCGACACACGTCAGCTAAAAGCACAATATCACTCTATATTTCACCTGCTGGGCAGTAATGTTAGCTGACCAGACGAAGGTCTCTCCATGAACATGATTTAGATCTGATCCTATGTTGGCTTTTCCTGCCTAAGTGCAGGCTGAAGCAGCGGGGCTCTGCAGCGTGTCTCCCTGCTCTCTCCGCCCGCAGAGAGACGCCGGCACCCGGTCGGTAACAAGAAGACAACGTAACTCTCTGAAGAGCTCCGTCACTTCACAAGACACGGGAAAGCTCTGTTGGTCTGGAGGAGCTGCAGCATTTATTTCTGCACAAATGTCCCCTGTGCATTCACTGGATATTCTCAGAGCTAAACTAACTCTTCTGCAGTGTGTAGTGAGCGCGCGTTCACATCTAGAGGTGGAGGACGCGCGCGCTGTCTGAGTGAAGGAGAGCAGGCAGCGGAGACGAGGCTCCGGCCACACGCGAGCGCGCATATGCGAACGCGCATGTGTGCCGACCCGCTACATTTATACGCTTAAAAAGTTACAAACAGTCCCTTTAAGTTGGGGTTCAGTGCTGTATGTTTGATGTTTGAACAGTTGATTTTGTTCAGCTGTTCAGACAACCACTCATTCAACCACACACTGAGAGTTTGGTTAAGTCATCTTTCCCTCAGTCACTTTATTATTCCTCTGTCCCTCCATTTTCTCAGCCTTCATCTTAACTCAGCGCACACATCAGATCTGCTGATATGTGTTAAAAGACCAGGGTAACACTGGTTTAAATACTAAACAAACACAGGCATCCACAGAAATAAAACCTGCACTGGTAAAAGATGAAGCTGTAATCAAGGACAAAAATCTGCACCATTGTTTTATATCTGACAGATAATTTTTCAGCTTCATTTCAAAGACACTATGGGCCTTTCGTAAACAGTTAAATAAGCCTCCCCCTTCATAAACAGAAAAATAACAGAGCGGATTATCTTCTATTCAGTTGTGGATTCAGCATGCTTCACAGTAGCTCTTTCAGCGGATAACATTATTCAACACAACACTAATCCTCCTCAAATTGCAGATTCACAAAAATTCTAATATCATCCAATTCTATTCTCCAAATGGGAACAATAGCTTTTTGTTTGTCAAGGTTAAAGAGGCGGCACCTTCTGCTAAAGGACTAATGACATCATATATTTGGGCTCATGAAGCAGTAAACATTAGTCAACTATGGTAAATCCCCCTGATCATGGTCAGCAATGAAGATACGCATCATTTACTTTATTTCAGAGGGGAAGTGGAGGAACTATTTATTTGCACTGCGGCCTCTGTGCATTTCTGTTCAGAATACTAACACACACTTTTTATGCATGATTAAAAATCCACCTCTCTTCCCTTTCAGTCCACTTCCATCTAATTCCGGCCATCACCTAACAAACACC
The DNA here is from genome assembly GCF_015220745.1 of Sebastes umbrosus. Classification (NCBI taxonomy): domain Eukaryota; kingdom Metazoa; phylum Chordata; class Actinopteri; order Perciformes; family Sebastidae; genus Sebastes; species Sebastes umbrosus. The sequence continues at coordinate 19,235,196 of NC_051285.1, read as the reverse complement.
CACATCGGTCTGTCATCACTGCTGCTTTCTCCTTTTCTCCCTCATCCATTTCTCTGCTTCTCTTTAGCTCTTGCCGTCTCGTCAAACTTAACAGGTAGATGCAGCAGCTCCAGTAGTACCAACGCTGTCTTACGTCTTCCCGAAACTCGGGGCTTTGCAGCTTTGAGGGTTTCTCCCGCAGACAGCTGCAGGAATCTTTTTTTGAGTCTATCATAAACCTTGCTGATGTAGGGATGAACATGTGGTGTATGTGCACAGCAGAGCCGAGGCTACAAAGTGAATTCTTAAAGCTCTATCGCTGAGGGGGAATAGAGGAGAGCTGCTGTCCTGGCCTGAAAAGGGAACACCGCACGCAGTGAGAAAATTGAACTTGCATATAAGAAAGTGAGAATGAGGAAAAGGATAGAGGAGATGAGTTTTCTTGGATTGAGTCATTGGTGAGATCCTTGAGGTTTGAGGGAATTGGATACTGCACTTGGACAAAGTGAGGACAACGACTTTACTTTTTGTGACAATTACAAATAACCTGTTTATGCGCGTGCTGCTGCCTGGTGGGAGGTTATTTTTCTACTGCTGTCTGAGAGCAGTGCCTGCAGCGATACTAGAGAAGACAAGAGCAGCAGTTTGTTTTCCTGAGGGAGAGGGAGGCCTTGTTGGTCTCAGCCACATGGGAATACCTGTCCTGTCCTGTCCCAGGGTCACATGGTCATTAAAAAAAAAGAAGGCAGAGGACACGGCACAGACATGCAGCTGCTGTTCCAAAATGACCAACTTATAAAGGATGGGGTCAAAGAGAAACTCTGAATATATTCAGCAAATATAGAATGTGCAGAATGTGCAATGACCAGGCAGACAGTTAAACAAGCTACTGTGAAGCATGTAGTGTTGTGAAAAATGCACTGCTGTTTATCTTTTAATAAAAATCTAAAATTTCATGCCCTCAATGTTGTGTCGATTTTTCCCCGTGGTATCGAAAACAGAAGGCACAAGCGAGAAGCATGTTTCTTCTGTCTTTAAGCACGAAGACCATTCACATCCATTCAAAGCCTTAAACAGTAAATACCCCATATACAGTATACTAACTATATTATGTAAAGCCTCTTTACTGCCCTTGCACTCAAAAACATTTGAATTACTTGCACCTTTCAACATATAATAGCATGAATCATTAACAAGAGTCAAGCTCTGTGAGGATGTACTGTCGCACAGTGGTGCTTTGAGCAAAATGCTAAAGCTAGCATGGTAACAATACACAATCACAATAACAGTGCTAACATACTGATGCTAAGTAGGTGTATCGACAAAGTATTGGACAAATTGAAAATTTGACCTTCTGACGGCACTGGATGAGGAGTCATGGGATCACCAAAGTTATTACAATTAATCCGGAGGGGACATGAATTGCAATGGCAATCCATCCAATAATTGTTGAGACATTTCATTTAAAGCCACAAATGTCATCTAAAGGAAAGGGGACCCACAAAAGTCATTAGACTTCATTGTTTGAGAACCATTAATGTCTGTGCAAAATGTCATGGCAACCTATCAAATAGTTGTTGAGATATTTCAGTCTGGACCAAAGGTCAGCCAGACAGTCATGATGACTGCATTTCATGGCGTCTTGTGCCAAACAATTACTTTAAAGACACTGAATGAATCTGAACACTGGAGAGGCCAAAAGCTTGGACAGGATGAAGATCACAAGCCTACAAGCAAGTAGGTAAGTAAACCCATTTAGCTATAAATTAGCCCTTCAGTACATGAAAGCAGAAGCATCTAGCAAAAGTTAAAGTCTCTATTTAATGCAACACAAAGAAATACCTATCTTCATTTGGATCTGTGTAGACTTTTCAATCTCATCTGACTGTTGGTTTCCTACCATAAATTAATCACAATGTCAAATTCATACTGTAATAATTTATGTCATGTCACACTGGTTCTTACATCAGGTCTCATGTGAGACCATTAACCCCTGATGTCTGTTATGGAACCTCTGCATGATTTACAACCATGGACAGAGCTATGAACTGTAAATCAAGGTGATGAATTCTCCCATCAGGACACACAGATTGTCTCTAGCTTTAGCCAGTTCACTACAATACTTACGGCTTATTTCTGCCAAACCAACAATATTGATATACTGTATTTTTAGTTGCAGGTTGAAAATGGTGTGTCACAAAAACTTCAAAGTAATCAAGATCTCTTTCCACTTATGTTTTAAAGAGGACCATCTAATGAGACAGCATTACTAGGCTGGACTGAGAATGCTGACTGACAGACACTCAGCAGATTGAGTGTTTCCTCGCGGAAACGAGCTGGGCTGCTATGCTGTGCCGTCTACTGAATGATGTACTGAACTATGATTTGCAGGGTCACGGCACATAGCCAACGTCGCTCCCCTGTTATTCCAGGTTAACATGCCTTCTTTACATTCTGCCAGCAGCTGTTTAGTGTGTCAGCTGGATAGGCTGTACAGGGATGTTGTGGGAATAATCTCAGGACTCTCTCTGTGTCTGACACCTGAGCGACGACGCATTCCACGTGGGTCACAGGTGCTTCCGAACACTATCACAGCTTTGGTCATGTTACCATCAGAGATCATAAAGTTCACTAAGAAACAATTTTCACCCTCAATAATTTAGTTTCTGCTTTAACCAGTGGGCAACATCTGGGTCTGAAAAGTGAAGCCAATGGGGAAGTGCCTTAAACTTGCATTCTTTCTAATAGCCAGCAGGGAGCGACTCCTCTGGTTGCAAAAAGAAGTCTGATTTTATAGAAGTCTATGAGAAAGTGACCCTACTTCTCACTTGATTTATTACAAACATAGAGTTTTTTTTCACTAATTTCGAGTCTTCTACAATACAGCATGATGTTCATTTAGTAAATCATGGTCCCATTTAGAGTCAAATAGACCATAAAGCAGGGTATGCTTTAGGTACGTTGTGATTGACAGGTAGCTACCACGGCTGGGAGTTATCCGTGTTTTCATTTTACAACTTTAACCCTTTCATAGTGTGTATTCAGTTCATGAAAGTTAATTATAACCTTTTGGGTCACCTAAAAATGTCTTATTCAGGGTTGGGTTGTACTTAGCCCCACCCTCTCGTGTCACTTCTGGTTGCATAAAAACAAATGGTAAATAGTAAGTGGACTTGCATTTATATAGCACTTTTCTAAGCTTCCAACCACTCAAGGCGCTTTACACTACATGTCAGCATTCACCCATTTACACACAAATTCATACACTGATGGCAGAGGCTGCCATGCAAGGTGCCAACCTGCCCATCAGGATTTAATCTAAATACTCATTCACACCCCTTGCTCAAGGACACTTCAACATGTGACTGGATGAGCCGGGGATCGAATCGCATACCTTCCTATTGGTGGACGACCTGCTCTACCTCCGAGCCACAGCTGCCCCAAGATGGCAACGGCAAAAAAACAAGATGAAAAAAATGGCAGTCCACAAACCAATGGATGACGTCCAATGGATGACGTCATGGTGACTACGTCTACTTCTTATAATACAGTCTAAGGCTTTAACAGGGCGATATCTAGAAGGTAACCCCCAAGTTGCGAAAACGTGCGAAGACTTGCTTCCCGACAACCTATCCTAACCTTAACCATTTGAGGTCAATGCCAGATCATAACCAACTCGAAAGAGCTTCGCAACTTGGGGGTTACCTTCTAGACATGACCCTTCAACAGAGGCATGGAGGGGCTCAAGCCCTCCCAGCATGCACTGGGCAGGAGGTAATTAGACATTGAAGAGGTTGGATAAACATATATACCCACTTTTGGTATTGTGGGTGTTTGGCATTGTATTCATAAGAATCATACTATATTGTGTAGTCTTTGGACTGTGAGTGGCAAACATTCAACAACAAGATTTTTTTTACAGCTCATAATGCAGGAAAACCTAAATAATTTATAACCATGATAAGTATATTTTATGTTTTTATTTTAATGAATGCCCTATGGGTAACTCTCCGATGCAAATGTTGTCATCAACAAATTAAAGTGCACTCTATTTATAGGCAATGTCTCAGCAGAAAGACATGAAAAAGGTGAAAGGTCTGTAATTCAATATTCCTCAGGATGGCAAGAATAAAGCAGCCAAGGTTTTGAATTAGCATAGCAGAGTGTCCGTGTGTCAAATAAAAGGCCAAGATTGAAAACATACATATGTAAGGTCACTAAAGACATAAACTCTCTGTTAACCGGTGCACTTCCCTGCCCTAACCATGGTTGATGACTGTTTCCAAAGCATAAATTAGATTTCTGCCCTGCGCCGATCCTTAAAATCCTCCAATAACTTCCATGTGAATCCATTACAGTGTTTGACCTTTAACAACGCTGTGATACAAAGGATTTGATCCATTACATTTGGACATCTCACTCCTTCAAGCCTTTGAAGATAGTCAGAATATGTAAGTTATGATGTGGGACAAATCTAAAAGTAAATTTCAGTCATGCTATTTTCATGTTTAAAAATGCATCACGATTGTCAAAAATAAAATGGAAACATCACTGACATACAGTATAATTCACAATGGACTCTATGTGAAATGGATTTTGCATATGGATTTTTAGATTGCATTGATCGTGCTACGTAAACATGAAAATACACATTTAAACTGGGCTATGCATTTACCATGTTTACCATCTTAGCTTAGTGTGTTATCAGACTATCATTTGCTAATTAGCCCTTAACACAAAGTGCAACTGAGGCTAAAGGGAATATCAATAGTTTTGCAATCAAATTCCATGGCAATCCATCCAGTAGTTGTTGACATACAGTATCTCAGTCAAAAACCACAGATGTAAACCTGAATCTGGCACTAGAGGAAATGTCAGGGGGTCACCAAATTTCATTAGGATTCATCCTCTGGCCACCAAAAAATTTCATGGCAATTCATCCAACAGTTGTTGAGATATTTCAGTCTGGAACAAAGTGGTGGACCAACCGACCGACTGACAGACTGACATTGCCATTCATAGAGCCACAAGCCTGACTCACCGGATGTAGACTGGGTGTAAGAAGCCGCGTAGCTCACGCGGCATTCTCCTCTCCTTCCGCTATATGTAGAGTGCTAAAGGAATGAGTCCTAAAACCCGGAAATGAGGTAGCATTTTTGCCCTTCTGGTTTCCTCATCTCAAAGTCAATGGATTTTGTTCTACGACATAAAATACATCAGTAAATACCCCCCTCACGAATTTTTAAGATTCTATGTCTTTAAAAAAGGCAGTTGCTAATAAGTAGCTAAATGAGACTACTAAATGTCATCATGCCAAACACTAGTCAACTTTTGCTTAGTGGTGGCGGTGTGAAGTCATGAGACCGTGGTGTAGTTCGTTTACAGGCTAACGTTAGCTTTTTAGTTCTGGTGATTGCATTTACGCTTCAAAAATTCTTAAAAGTGGTGTTCATTTGTGGAGATTATCTCACGCAACAAAACATGTAAGTATCATAATTGTTTGATCGCCACAGAGTTTATTTTCAGCAATAATCCAAAGTCCAATCAAAAAGTCCCATTGGCTTTTTGTCGAGGGAACCAGAGCGATGCTAACTTCCAGGTTGGCCTACAAAAATACGCCAGCAATCTATTTTGCAAGGGCACTGTTGCTGCATCCTGTGCTTAGCACCGCCCAAGACGATTGTGATTGATTCAAAGAAATACAAACAAGCCAGTGTGTTATTTTCCATATAGCAGAATGATAATGTGTGAAGCCAGACCTTTCTTTAGTGCTGACACAGTGCTGTAGAGATATGTCTGGCTATGCAAGACTATAGAGCCACTAATATGGCTAATAAAAAAAGATACCAAATACATTATGCATGTTTCTGAAATTGCACATGAGCTTTTGAGTAGTGACTCTTCACAGCATCTCATCTATTTTGAGTTTAATAAACTGCACTCATTCCACTGAAAGGCTTGTTAAGATTGGCTAGTTAAATTTCACCATAAAGCAAATGAAAATCTGACTGAAGGCAAAGTGCACAAGGTTTAAATGATCTCTGTGTTATGACATTTAAGCGTTTCATATTTGTATCTGCATTACAGTCTGCATTGTTGTGCAATTCCTCCCAGTTGACCAGCCACGGAGAAAGCAGAGGGCATATAGCGACTGAAGCTTGAGTAGGTGTTTCTCCTCAGGCAGTGTGATTGCATGTTGGCTGGAATTCCCTCTTCTCGACTTCTCTACTTGCTTTGTAAAAGCACACGTTTTTCTTCCAGCGGGTTACCCCCTGCAGATGCTCATTATACTCAAAAAGCGGGGCAACACTACTGGATTAGCCCTAATCTGAGAAATACAACTGGATTCAACCCACATGCTAAAAGAATATGACAGAAGGAAATCTACAGCAACGATACACAGACACGGCCTGTGGCTACTGGAGTCTTCTATGGAAGAATACACTTTAATATTTCACTGCACCGCAGTAAAAGCGCTGCTAACACTCCACCTACACATGCTTTGCATATACTGCAAAAACATCATCCAAGGACCACTATTACAAGAGACAGATGAATACAGCACACTCAATTTAAAAAGGTTTTAATGCTGCAGAACCTCACTAGAACACGGATTCACATTAAAAATACATCAAGAAAAGGAGCAAAGTGGAAAATGTTATGACTGTGTGCAAAGTAGTTTCAATTAACTCGTCAATATTCTTCATTCTAGAAATTAATTAGTTTTATGGATTAAAATGAATCATAAAACCCAACTCTTAACCTTTTCACAATTCATTAACTCTAATCATCTGTTCTGGTGCTCAGTCTTCTAAAATTGCATGACACAAATGTCTCACTATGGACATAAAATAGTATAAAATATGAATAACAAAACTAATAAAGTATAAATTGTTTCAAGTAAATTCAAAACACTGACGCGCTTGACGTGATTTTGCCCCTCTACATTCAACAGCTGAGGCGCATACAACTTTCTCCAACTCTATGAAAGCAAGCAGCCCCTCCTAAATTATTCACTGCCCCGACGGCATCTTTGGTTTTCTTTCGTGTTATTCTGTGTAGTTCACAGCTTGTTGTCCTTGGTTAATCTCAGGTAACATTTAGTGAATAGCAGCAGAGCTTTCAGAGGCAGCAGCCTCCCTGAAGGACGTTGTGTAAGACTGCAACAAACTGCTGCAGCATCACTGTAGCTTGTCAGTAGTGATCACCGTCGCTCCGTTACAGCGCTGACAACATGTACGCACATTCTGATGCACAGGATGAAAGACTAACTACACATCTCCGGTGGCGTGCCCCCGAACCTATTCAGTGCTAGTCCGCCATTTTACAGCATTATGAACATTTGAGGAAAAATAAGAGTCTTTCTTACAATAGCTGTGAGCCTGTTTGGACAAAAACATGTAGCTTTTTGCACTGACTGATGTCTTCAGGCAGCTGATATTTAAAAGCCTCTGTTGTAGTTGTGGCCATTTCTTTAGCATCAGTGCTCCCTTGTTCAAAGGAAGCGAATGCATTTATGCTGGACGATGACCCATGAATGTCGTGTTGCCCCATAGCAATACACCCTAAAAGCTCTTATTAAACTAAGGGTCAAACCATGTATTCATGTCAGCGAAAGTATCGGTTAGTAAACGGCATTGCCCTCAAGTGAAATGACGCTTTAGTTGGGTGCAATTACACTAAAGACATTCTGAAAGCTTTTATGTTTTTTTATTATGCTCCCCACTGACAACGCCATGACAAATGTGAGGATGAGCACTTGTCAACTTGGGGCAGGTCATCCAAACTGACAGGACTCTGGCTGCAGTAGCAGTAGCTCAGATATTTTTATCAGTGCATCGTGATAAAAGGACATGCTTTCTGTTCAAGGGCTCCCAAATTGAAAGGATCCATTTAAAGCTTTCAAACGAAACACACACATACAAGATGTCTGGTTGTCCAAATATCTAAGTGGAGGTGGTGAATATGTTTTTCATGCTGAACAAGATTTGATAATTTAATTTAGCCCTGCACTGTGTTTTTTTCCCTCTGATTATCAGTGACCTCACTGACTCTGATGCTGCTAGCTTCAATAATAGTTTATTGTGTGCGTACACACATTTATTAGTCTGGCCAAAGAGTGTGGATTAAGATAGAAACTATCATGCAGAATGCTCTCCCTCAGGCCAAACAATTTGACAACCTTGTCTCTGGTGCTCATGCATCATTCATGACTTGTCGGTTTAAATGAGCTCTCAGAGTTATGATGGATCCAAGGTTGTTATGTATTGTTTGGTTACGTTCCAGCAGGTTTGTTTTACTACAGTAACTACAGCAAAACTGTGTAAAGCATTGCCAAATTGGCATTTACCTTTAGATATTACAATATTTTCATTTTGTGAAATATGTTTTGCATGAGATTAAAGTGCACTCTATCTATAACATGAGAGTTAGAGAGGAAGATCGATATCACTATTGTGTTTGTACAATGAATTCTGAAGCTTCCGCCAGCAGCCGTTCAGCTTAGCTTAGCACAAAGACTGGCAACAGGGGGGAACAAAACCTACCTACCAGCATCTCTTAAACTTACTAAATAATATGTTAAAGGCAGAGTCGGCGATCTTGAGAAACTGGCAAGAGTACACTAGATTTTTAAAAATGATCCAAATGAAAAACCCAACCTAGAATTGCCAACTTTTTTCCATATGAAACGCTCTGCCACCTCATATTTTGAAGTTGGCACTAGAACAATTTAAGAAAGCTGTTAAAGGTTTGTTTTTATCACCCCAATGTTTTATCTCTGTAAACTGATTAATAATAATGAGTTTTTATTGATGATATAATAATGTGAATCTTAATTCTATTTCATCACGTTGTTTATTTTCATATATGGATGTCTGCTAGTGTGTGTAATCTTATCTTTTTTTCTTCTTCTCTATCTCTTTTTAACATTTGATTCTCTTTTTATAATTGATTAAGGTATGCACTGCCTTTTTTATATGTGTCAAAAAATAAAATCTAAAAAGCAGCGAGCAGCACTAGCTCCAAAAGACCCTAAATCTAGCGAGAACGTTGCCAACACTCACAGTCCCTTCAGGCCCTTCAGGCCTCCCTCCAAAGTCACTCCCCCAAAATGATCATTATGAACGCAAACAACAAACATTGTTATTGTTAGCAGCTGTCAAGCTAGCAGCTTGTGGAAGACTCCAGTGACGCACAATGAGTGCACGGGCAGAGTGCGCACAGGAAGGCAGGTAGTCCTTTTTTCTTTTTTGTCAGAGAATTTGAATTATTGATTGCTTTTGGGATGTAATTTCAACTAATATATTAAAAAATGTTTCTAAAATCTTTACCAACCGTACCTTTAAGATTTTGTTAGTTGCCTGGCAACCTCACAGAGAGGTAGAAGATACCAGGAAGTGTTTGCGTGGAGCCAGAGTAATAGTCCTGCACATAACCCCCCTATAATATCACCACGAGTCGTTTTTGCATCCAGTTTCTGCACTAATTAAACAAATAAGATACAACATGTTAATAAGTGAACTTTAGAGGTGCTGGGAGGCATATTTTGTTACCTCTAGACAGAGCAAGCTATTGTAGCTGTTGATTCCCTGTTTTCTGTCTTAATGCTGGCTGTGGCTTCATATTTAGTGTACGAAACGGCTATCAATTTTCTCATCTAACTCTTGGCAAGAGAGCGAATATGCATATTTCACAATATTTCTATTTTATTCTTTTCTATTCCTTTAAATAATGTATTGAATACTACACCATCAGATCTTATAATCAAGTATCCCCAGCCAACTATGAAAAACATGACTTTCACACAAGGTGAATGTGATCTTTTCCCCTTCTGCTTTACTGAAACACATCTTATCATGAAGTTGTTTAAATGACATATTAGACATTTGGAATGTGCTTATGTGTGCTGCTGCTCCTCTATCCCCTGCCTGCGCTGTTTCTTTGCAGATAATAAGGCAGAAAATAATAGGATAGTTCTAGCTCATACCATCAGTGCTTTAAGTATACTTTTTCACTAGATTTGCATACAAGCACTGTATAAACTAAAATGTCCTTATTTGGACACAGCTTATGAGTCAATGTATTCACCACCACAGTCTTAATAATGCAAAAGAATAAGAAGTAGAAGAAGAAGAGGAGGAGGTGGAGGAGGAGGAGATCTGGCTACATGAACTGGTCTATGCTGCATTAGTAGGACTGTCCGTTGCCTACACAGTGAAGTGCTCTAACATTAGCCTCTGTCTGAGCAGCATCACACTGGTTGAGTCACAGCAGAGGGAGGATAGGTGGCTATAATAGACGCTCTAATAAGAAACACACTGTCATACTGACATTTGATCAAATCAAAAGTTCGTCTCTGGAACAATTCTGGTCTGAACAGATTCACTTTAAACAAGAGAAGTGAGTCTTTAAAAATGCATGAAGTTGCTTTTTAGGGTGATTTTTTTTTACATTGCATAGATTGGCAACATCTACTGTAACTAAATATGTGCTCAGAAATTAAAATTAATTTACAAGCATTCATGTAAATTAGTGTGACAGTTAATTGTACACTGAGTAAATGCTTTGGAAATAAAGATTTGAAATGATCTGTTCTAGGGCTGCAATTTTGAAAAAAATATCTAATTGCAATTATTTTGACTGATATTGCAATTGTGATATAATTTTCGATATTAGAGGGAATGATATTTTTTATTATAATAATAATTGAATCATTATTCTCATTTTCATTGAAAAACATATTAAAATGATTTTGGTGTTATTTTTGTGGCAATACATATTTTTTTAAATGGTATTTTTTTAACAAATATTGCGATTTTAACAAATACTGCGATTTGAAAATTGCAGTAGGCCCTATTGCGATAAAATTTCGATTAATTGTGCAGTCCTAATCTGTTCCCGCACTGTCACCATATCCAAAAACTACAATCCCACATGTACTTGATTGAACTCCTCTCTCAATATCCAGCCGGAACAGGGGCTCTGTCTCCGCTGTCTCTTCCTGCCCTGACCTCAGTCTTAATGGATATAACCTTCACATTTCTGCATTTATGCACCCAGTCTGCTTTGGCCTGGGGCATGGTGTCACATCAATACATCCTGCAGCTTCACTCCAGCCAGCCACAAATTGGTGAGATAATAAACACAACAGCACAGTGAAGTCCTCTTTGTCGGAATCAATTCAATCAAGTTGCGACGACTGCAAATAGTTTGCTGCGATGCGTCATTGGCTGTTCACAGGTTTGTTTGTTTTTATGCAAGCATCACCCTGAAGATTCAGTGTCTCTGGCCAGGGGGAAGTTGGAGAACAGCCATATATTAGCAGAGAGGGACTGAGAGAGAGAGAAAATGAAAGCTTGGTGGGAATTGATTTTTCCATACTGGAGAACAAACTGGAGCCACACACACACACATACACACACACCACTGCTGGACTACAGCCTTCCACCTATTGATCAACGCTGCCAATAACACAGTCATTTGCCATCAGGGATTTGTAACAATCATTATATACTGACCCAGCTGGAGGACAGCAGTGTTGTCCTGCTTTATTCCATTCAGGGTCCGCACAACAAACGCAACAAATGAGCTCTGAGCAAAAAGTCCTTTCATTTATACAATATACAAAACTGGAAGTTTTTGCAGACGATCCCAAAGATCACAAGTAATAAGCAGATTTAAAATCTCAGTCATTTTAACACTTGCTAATCTAAAACTTTATAAAAAATGTACAATGTGAGCTGTGGGAAAGCACAGCAATGACTGTCATTCCTGCCAGAATAGAAATGTGTCAAACCATAATCATCACATTCATTTGCTACATCAACACCTGCCAGGCAAGCAGGGCATTATGCAATCCAGACTACTAAAATAAGAATAATAATGGAGTTTGGTGCATTTTCAAGAAATGTCTTAGTCACAAGCTGGCTGGCTGGTCGGTATAATGAGCTGCTCGCTGGTCTTTTTCAACTGGGATGCATCTAGCTTAGCTTGCACCAGTTTATCTCGGCAAAATTAATCCTCCTGATTATCTTGTTTTAATGCTTATCCTGTGGGAAGAAAAACTTTAAGCTTCTTTTGAAAACAATGGATTCAGGTTTACTCCAAAAGAATCCTGGCAATGGTGTGTGCATGATCCAAAAATATACATTTTTAAATCAACAGGCCTCTATTTTCCCTGTTTAACTCTAAAGGGCTCAACATGTGGCATCTTTTTAGTTCCATTCAATAACTTGTTGGAAGATGAGGTGACGATAAATCCAAAAATTAAACATTAGAAGCATCATCCTGCATAATTAATTCAGAGGACCAAAGACAACCCGTGGGTTAAAGATGACTAGAGGGAAAATACTGTAGCTCGTTGACACTGTAACAAGAAATGTTTCTGCTGGATGAGTAATTTTACATAATGGCTTGCTTTTGGCCTCCTCGTAATGAAAAACAGGTCCAAGTACGAGAGTTTGTGCTTTACACAGGATCTGGACAGGCCAAGCATGTAATATTCATCTCTTCCTCAGCGACAACAGCTGAAGTGCCCTTGAGCTAAGCACTGACCCCACAGCCGCCCCAGTGTAATCACTCAGCAGCCGACAGTGCAAGGCTGTGGTCGAACAGCGTCAAGGTGTGAGTGAGTAAACCTGCATCTCACTGAAACTTCTCCCCAAGGCTGCTGCTCTCCCCCTTCCTTTTATCATAGCCAAGCCCTAGATGTACGAGGTAGGTATACTTGTGTTAAATTTCCCTTTCTCTTTTTGGCCCTTTTTCTCACTTCATTAGGTTACACAGCCGTCTCTACGGCACCTGACAGAGTTGGAAGAGCCGCAGCTGATCCTTAAGCGTGAAGTGTGAAGTGCAGTTGGTGGGAAGAAGGATAACAAATTAATTCTCCAGGCAGAGCTCGGTGCCCTACATGGCAGAAGGAGTGACTGGTAGACCAATTATGAAGCCATCTCACACTCCACAGCCCTTCCTATCAAATCCATCATGTTTGGAGAGATGACTACATGGATTACAGCATGTTACAGTTGATACAGCAGGCTATTCATACACCAAAGGTGTAGCAAAAAGAATGTACACCACTATGCTGTTGGTAATGTGATATTTAAATTGAATAGATTGTATTTATTGACAATCAAATTTTCTGATTTGGACTAGGGCTGTAAGAAAATATCAATACACTTGAGTACCACGATATTATGTTTTGTAATAATTTTCTCTTTTAGATTTTATGCATGTGGTTAGGGCTGCATGATATTTGCGATATTAAAGGGAATGAAAAACATATTTAAATGATTTTGGTGTGATTTTTGCTTGGATCATTCTGTACCAAACAAAGATGTTTTCTTAAGGCTGTAGAATATGATGTGTAGGCCAGGACCGCAGCACCACAATATTGAATTTTAAATGGTATTTTGACACACATTTAGCCATTAACAAATATTGCGATTTAAACAAATACTGCGATTTGAAAATTGTAATAAGCCATATTACAATTTCAATAAAATCTCGATTAATTGTGCAGCCCCACATATGGTGGTGTGTTCTTAATATTATGAGAGTTTTCCTAAAAGTATATAAAAAAAAATCACAATATATTGCCTTGCTTACAGTATCACAATATATCGCATGTATATTCAGATTCTTGCCAATACACAGCCCTAATTTGAACCCAAACACACGAACAAATGGGTAACAGCCTAAAGATGGCTACTAATTAGGGCTGGGCAATATATCGATATCGATATGGTGATATGAGACTTGATATCGTCTTAGATTTTGGATATCATAATATGGCGTAAGTGTTGTCTTTTCCTGGTTTAAAAGGCTGCATTATAGTAGATATAATTTTCTGAATTTATCAGACTGTTCTAGCTGTTCTATTATTTGCCTTTACCTACTGAGTCATTACATCCACATTACTGATGATTATTCATCAAAAATCTCATTGTGTAAATATTTTGTGAAAGAACCAATAGTCAATGCTACAATATCGCTATCGAGGTATTTAGTAAAAAATATTGTGATATTATTATATTATATATTATATTTTCTCCATATCGCCCAGCCTCTGCTTTATATTTGACTAGTGGTTACAAATGAAGATTTTTGTTTTCATGTAACAGTGGAGAGACGGGCATTTCAGCAGCAAGACAAGGTCAAATGCAACAATTTGCATGATACAACCAACCAGTAGCCGCCATCACAATACACTTTCTGACTGATGATCACCACCTAAAGCCTTTATCCGATGTCACAGCAAGATACTACAATAACCAGATTAGCAATATTTGTTTACCCCGCTTTTCAAGTACAGTCATCTAAAGTGCTGCACATAATCAGCGTCTCTGGAATTACTGAATTACTCGGTTTACAAAATCACTGTGTTTGGCCAATTACAGGCCATCATGCTCCATCATCCAGCTGGTGAGTTTTGGATGGAGTGACTGAGGAGAGTTTGTGTATCAAGCCAGACACTTGGCAGGTGTTTTTTTAAGCCCGATCCATTTTATCACAACACCCAATTTCAGCTCATAAACATCTGTGTAATTTTCCTATTGGCCCGCCAACGAGACAATTACAGCAAAATATAGTATTTAACCTACTGTGTGTGTGTGTGTGCGCGCGTGTGTGTGTGTGTGTGTGTGTGTGTGTGTTAGACTGGAGCCTACCTCTGGTTACAATTTGAAAAAAATATATATAATTGCCTAATTTTTTTAACCAAAAGCAGTGAAATTCATGAGGGTTTTTTTTATCAACCAGTTTATACACTGTGTATATATAACTACTCACAGGCGTGTGTGACAGAGAAGCTGTTGGAGGACTCCAGGTTGTCAACATTGTAATTGAGGTGGAAGGGTTTCTCCGTCACATTCTGGTTGGTGTTATACAGCTGGACGGCAAACCTGAAGGCGCTGTGCTCCTGCACCGTAGAGCGCATGAACAGTCCACCTACAGGAGACAAAATGTGACATGTAACAGTGCTCTGGTTCATTCCCAACATACATGAAGAATGCACTTTTTACTTTGAGTGGGGGCAGTGCTGCACAATTACGCACGATGATTGATAAGTTAATTTAAAGAAAGGAAGCCAAGAAATGAATGTTAGCCTATACCACTCACTAAATAATGCATTGCAGATGAAACATTTTCACAATTTGGATCAACTCTATTTTTTACCAAACCGCCTACATAGACGCGCAGGATCCCACAACCTTCTGTGCTGTATGAGAGGAGTGAACTTGGTAATGAATTATGCAAATGACCCAATCGGTGCGACTTGCGGAGACGTGTCCTATTTAGTGAACAAAGACATATAGGCTATGTGTAGTCAGAGTATCCCGTTGAACTTACCAATGTTGATTTGGTTCGGAAACCCTGCCAGCGAGTCCCCCAAAATACACAAGAAAACAAGGACTGTCGCTATTACGCGATGCCACATTTTTCTCCGAGAAGTGAAATCAACAACTCCGGGTCTGGATGTGACAGAGGGAGAGCAGGGAGAACCATGTAGCTACACGGGCTGGTACGCAAAGAAATCCACAAGATGCGGCGCCTCTCTCTCTCTCTCTCTCTCTCTCTCTCTCTCACTCACTGTGTGCACCCACGTTGAATGTGTGCCAGCGCAACTGCAGCGCCAGCCCTCTGCTGCTGCTGCTGCTGGAAACCTAAAGCCAGTGTTTTATCTCAAAGATGGTGGTGGCGGAGGAGAGGAAAAGCAGATATCCTCACTGTGGATGAGGACCACTGAAATGGGCCAGAGAGAGGGAAGGAGAGAGGAAGAGAAGAGGAGGGAGGAGGGGGTTGGGGGGGCGTTTATCAAACTTGGTCTGACGTTGAATTATAATAAGAGCAGCCTCCCGTCTTCCTCCTCACGTCACTGCGGAGTTGGTGTGTGTGAGGCGGTGTGTAGCCTCTGCTGGGTTTTGGTGTGTGTGGTGCAAAGGCAGAGCAGCACGGACCAGCATCTTAGTATGGACCAATAGTACACTGCTGACTTTATATGCAATGTGTGTATACAGGCCATGTCTGTCTATCTAGCTATGTATCTTTTTTTCTCAGATTCATCTCGTCTCCCTCCCTATTGTGATCAGATCCTGGATCAGATGTGTAGCCGCACTCATGCAGCAGTAGTCCTACATACCAGCAATATAATCTCAGGCCGTCTCCTGCAGGTGTTTGAGTGCAGAGGCTGTACATGTGGGGAGCTAATGCATTGATTTATCACTGTTTAATCACTGGTTGCCAAGTGGCAACCAGTGATTAAACAGTGGCTAATGCTATAAATTAGAATCCTAATTGACTTACTTTTGTTGCACTCATCTGAGAGCCATCTCTCATCATGCTGTAGAGGTGTGTTTCTCAGTGGTAAAAATCTAAATAAAAAAACGACAGTGGCATAAAATATGTTTTCTCTGATATAAGTTTCCCAAATAATCAATGAATTTCATTCATCATTGAGATATAGGAATAGGTTACTTTTTCACTAACATCGATGAAAAGACGTTTCAACACATTAAAGGTACAGTGTGATTTGGTGGCATCTAGTGGTGTGGTTGCAGATTGCAGCCCGCTGAGTAACCCTCCGCTCACTCCTCCCTTTCCAAGGCTGCGGTAACGTGAGCCGCCAAGTGCGAAACCGTGGTAACGCCGTTTGCCTCACTCAGAAGCCATCCTTACCAACACTACTTTCGGAGCAATGGAAGCATACTTGCCAACCTTGAGACCCCAGAAAGAAGGGAGGATTTCAAAAACATCTTGAGATAACTTTTGTTATGATTTGACGCTACATAAAAATATATTGATATTTAAATTGAATTGAATGTTGTTGCAAAGGAGGCTAAATAACGCTCCAAACTTGCGCTAAATTCTGGCGGAGAAAAACTGGCAATTTTCAAAGGGTTCCTTGACCTCTGACCTCAAGATATGTGAATGAAAATGGGTTATATTGGTACCCATGAGTTCCTTTACAGACATTCCCTCTTTATGATAATCACATGCAGTTT
The DNA here is from genome assembly GCF_015220745.1 of Sebastes umbrosus. NCBI lineage: Eukaryota > Metazoa > Chordata > Actinopteri > Perciformes > Sebastidae > Sebastes > Sebastes umbrosus. The sequence continues at coordinate 19,218,214 of NC_051285.1, read as the reverse complement.
GGGGCAAGTCATAGTTAAGGCAGCACACTGACAGCTGTTGTTGCCTGTATGGCTTGAGTTTGCCATGTTATGATTTGAGCATATATTTGTATGCTAAATGCAGTACCTGTGAGGGTTTCTGGACAATATTTGTCATTGTTTTGTGTCGTTAATTGATTTCCAATAATAAATATATACATACATTTGCATGAAGCAAGCATATTTGCCCACTCCCATGTTGATAAGTGTTAAATACTTGACATATCTCCCTTTAAGGTACATTTTGAACAGATAAAAAATCTGCGATTAATCATGATTATCTATGGCCAATCATGCGATTAATCGCAATTCAATATTTTAATCGATTGACAGCCTTACTGCTAATGGATCCTCCAAAATGACACACATTGTTCCTTTAATGATCACACAATTAGTTGTTTGTCTTTAAACTGTCTGAATCTCAGACAGACAGCGGAGAGTCTACGAGGGCGGGAGCAGTGCAGACAGATGTTTGAGCGTGTTGAGACTTAAACTGTTTGTGGTTCAACATGGTCCATCCAATTATTACACCATCAATATGACAGGGAAGTTGCGCTCCGCCTGGCAATCAGACTCGCTTGAAAGGAATGGGAATCACGGACAACATCAGTGTGCACCAGCGCCGCAGCACGCAGTCATCTCTATGAGTTCATTGCCAGGTAATCTGTGGCCTTAATACTTAACGACGTCAATGAACCTGCAGCTAATCTCAAAACATGCTCCAGTAATGACACGGTGGATACAATTCTACTAAGGCAGTTCTGCCTGGTTTGGTGTAAACTGGTATAAACTTATTGTTATCTCTTTGTTTTTTTACTGCTTCTCATTCACAGCACTGCAGCTCTGTTTACTTCTGTCTGAATCAATAGACTGTAATGTCTGCAGCCTGTTCTAAATGCAGCATGTAGGGTTTTACCAAATCACACCGCCTGAGCAAGTTTACAGCTGATTTTCAGTCTTTGACATTTCATAGGGCTTTTTATCATACCGTAATATGTAATTTAGAACATTTTTCTGTACTCCACACTGCAGTACTGTACAGGAATGTGATATACCTGTAAATACAGTTATTGAGCTCTGTTTCTGAAGGATGACCACTCCTCTGCCTGAAGTTCATTCTCTTTAATCATTTATCTATTTCAAGACATTAAAGTTAAATCACTTTATCCACTTCAGTATTGCTTACTCACTCTTACATTCCATTAGATCAACTGAGCAATACAATATCAATTATGCTCAGAAAGTGTGATTTGATGGAACAGGGGTGTATGTGTGTGTGTGTTGTATATATCCAGAATATATGGGTGCTGGAGTGGTAAAAATCATTACAGCTTCCTATTTAGACTGCTGCAGAACCAGCACAGCAGAACAGCTACAGAGTCTGTGCTTATTGATCTGGATGTGATTTAATGCTTGGCATACAACTCTAATCTTTCCCAGGACACAGCGAGTCGAACAATTGCACTATAATTAAGTTCAATTTCATGAACGACAACAATGTCTGGATGGTATGACCTTTTTGCAGACGTACACCACTGTTAGTATGTCATTTGTTGTTGTGAGTTCCCTGCCACTTGAAGGATGTTTCAATTAGTTTCAGTCTATTTACAACATAAACTCTGATTGTTTAAATGAAATTCTTGCAAAACACAAGAGGTGTTACCTGCAATAAACACTTAACTAAGTTCTCCATGCTATATACTATATATGTAGGAGGGAATCTGCCAAAATCAAGAATAAATAAATGACTCAATAGATAAATAGATAAATATTTCATTAAATGTAGCAAAACTAATATTAAAAATAAATGTAGCCATTAATTAATTGATAAAATGTGACATAAATTAGTATTTCTGTTTTAATTTGCTTATTAATTCATTTATTTTTGTATTCCCTTATTTATTTACTCTTCTGTTCAATTTTCTCTTTTATTACCTCCGCCAAGGCCGAAGGCCTAGGAAGGAGGTTATGTTTTCACCGGCGTTGGTTTGTTGGTTTGTTGGTTTGTTGGTTTGTTTGTTGGTTTGTCCGTTTGGAGGATAATTCCAAAAGTCCGCAATGGATTTGAATGACATTTTTTAGAAGAGTGGGGTGCGGCACAATAAACAATCCATTATATTTTGGTGGTGATCCGGATCATTATCCAGCTTCAGGAATTTTAATAACTTCGCTCAGCCTTTGCATTAACACCACAGGCTTTAAGACATACGCAGTGTAACTGATGACGCGTTCATGAGGTGTCACCCAGCTCTCTCCTTCTGCCAGCTTTCCTCATGAAACACAGGGACATTACAGTTTACTTCGACGAATGGCGCACTTGGTGACTGTTGTAAAGAGTGACGACAACACTTTAGGTTAGTTTTATTTAGTTTCTGACCACTTCCACTGAAGTGATTTTACGATGTTGCGCTCTCCGAGTGCACTTCTGGTTTATTTATGTATTTATTTTGATTAATTTGTAAATGTATTTATTTATTTTTGCATTTATTTATTATTTATTTTATATTTATTTACACTTTACAAATGAGGGGGCTGTCACTCAACATGTGTCATGGGTTCAGAGTGCATAGACTATATGCTGGCCAGCTAGCTGCCGCTGAACCTTTGGTAGGTTCCGTCCTCCAAAGATAAGGGACTGTGCAAAAATGATTGGTTTGGTGTGGAACTTTGTGTTGTACTTAGTAGAAAAAGGGATTTATTAATTATTATAATTATTAAGTTGGTAATTATTATTAAGTTTAGCTTGCCAAGGAGCTTAAGCAGTGCTGCTCTGTACGGGTCCACCAACACCCTACAGGTCCCCTTCAGCGGCCTCTCAGAAGAATTTGTGGTGACACGAACAAGAGAAGCCATGGAGTATAGAGACTCCAGGAACCCCAAAGTAGCAGCAGCTGGCATAGAGGTCCGCACAGGCAGAAAGTGGAGTGCTGCCAGAGAGTTGCAGGTGGCAGAGGCACGGCTAAGGCAGAAGGCCCTTGTTGGGACAGTGGCAAAAGGGCGATCAGGCCTGGGCTACTTTCCAAGCTGCCAAATCAGCAAAGCAAAAGGGAGAGAGCGACAACATCTCCTCCAGGAAGAAGTGCGTGCAGGTGTTTAGGAGGTACGAGTCAGAAAAATGGTGGGACTCAGTCAGCAAGAGCTTGTACAAGGTGGGAAAACATACTGCAGCGGAAGATTACTTGGTCGGATTTCTGGCGGGCTGACATCTACTGCATCAGATTCCTGGTCCAGGCATTCTATGACACCTTACCAAGTCCGGCAAACCTTCACACATGGGGCAAAGATGAGACACCTTCCTGCCGTCTGTGTGCTGGTAGAGGATCCCTTCAACATCGCATCAGCAGCTGCCCTAAAGCCTTGGCTGATGGACGTTACCGCTGGCGCCACGACCAGGTGCTCAAGACAGTTGTGGAAACTGTCACCACAGCCATTCAGTCCAGCAAACACCGCCCCCAGGAAGAAAACCATCACGTTTCTCAAGGCTGGAGAGAAGCCCCATTCCCTACCACAGACAAGACCATGCCGCCTGTCCACAGCCCCAGACTGGCAGCTGAGGGTGGATCTCGGAAAACAACTAAAGTTCCCCGATCACATCATACACACGAGACTCCGCCCAGACTTGATCATCTTCTCAGACTCCACCAAGCAGGTGATTATGTGGGAACTGACTGTGCCCTGGGAAGAACACATGGATTAGGTTCATGAGAGGAAGCTCGCCAAATACCAGGAGCTAGTGGAGCAGTGCAGAGGCCGGGGCTGGCGGGCTCTCTGCGAGCCGATTGAAGTGGGCTGCCGGGGGTTTGCTGGTCACTCAACCTGTAAAGCTCTGGCAGGGCTTGGAGTAACCGGAGTTGCAAAGAGGGGGGCCATACGTACCATCACTGAAGCTGCAGAGAAAGCCCGTGGACTGTTGCTGCTGGGATGCAATCCGGGACTTGATCAACCCCGGATGGGTCACCTGGGTGAGGGGGTATGATGTTGAAAGACCCAAAACCCCCGATGACCCCAGGAACATCACTAATGATGCATCCCAGCGCATCCTAGAGATGTATTTTGCAACCCAAAACATGATTTATTTGAGTCCTTCTCTTGACTTTGAAAAATAAAAACGCAACTACAACATGTCAAAATAGTATAAAAATGTTAGACTGGTAACACCTGCTAAATTGCATACGCCACATTAAACCTCAATATCTTAATGGAACTTCTAATGTGTGCCACCACATTAATAAAATCCTGATACGGAGACAGAACTGTTGTCCTCTGCATACGGCAAAGTGCACCTTTATGAACCTTTATGAGCAAGTTAAAGTTTGTCATCTTGATATAACTATTAACGTAGTCTCGCATAGCCAGACCTACCAACCCTGTCACCTAAAAATTACATTCCCATACAACGAAACTGCATTGTGAATTACGTTTCAAGGGAAACATATTTTGTCGCGGGTTATGTTTGCTTTTGACGTATCACAAAAGAGTTTGTAATGATAGTATTCGGAAATCCACATACGGAGGACAGGAGGTTGGGTTGGTGGATGGGTCAATCAAACACAGAACTTTCACCCAGGACACTGCTGTTCGTCTCACTAAATATCAATGTTCACTGATTTTAATTTATGTCCATATCTTAATAATGTATCAAACATAGTCATTTTAAGCCAAACCATGATGTTTTTTTACTAAACCTAACTAAGTAGGTGCCCTTGCAAAATAGATAGCGGAAGGGGAGGAGAATGCCGCGTGAGAAACGCAGCATTCTCTTACATTCTCTACATCCAGTGAGTAAGCCTGCTAAAAATAACAATACCCACCCCCTTTCTGATCCAGTCTCCCCACCCTGATCATTTTCATACAGTCCCTAACGTGTGACGGTTCTGACAAAAGTGCAGGGAAAGTGACATGAAGAGAGAAACTTTGTTTGAATGAAGAGGATATATTTGCCATTGTTATTATACCTTCCTCTCTGCCTCTTAATGGGTTGGTTTCGATGGTAATTTATGTGAGCGTGACTTTGCAGCCTCTGATTCTCTGGGATCAATAGAAGACAGTGACTTTCAGGATAACACAGTTTCCCTAAGTGAGAAGTTCTCTGACAGCATTTCAATAAGTGTTAGAAGTCTTTACGAGAGGACTGAAGTTACCATCACACTGCCTCCTAAGCACACCTTGGGCATGCTTCCCACTTTCCACCGTGGCAAATGAGATCCGCTCAGGGAGCCTCTCACTCTCTGTCTGATACACAGCCTCTTTAGCAAAATTCAATTGAGTGTAAATGGCAGCAGGTTCTTTCCAGAACTTCATATGGAGTTTAAGTAAAAATGGCATTTATGAAGTGTCGACCATATGGCGTGCACAATTAATAACACGGAGTTGTTCTGGCATTAGTCCAAGAGGCTAACATGAACAATGTGAAGATAAACCCCTGCACTGTTGTAAGTGATTATAGGTTGGTTTTAAAATAATGTGTCTAGTGTGACATGTAAAAACAACCACGGATATCACAGAACAAACATGTTCAATCACTCGTCAATGCCAATCTATCGAAGTCTGTGAACTTAACCTTGTTTTATATATAGCGATTGCTTGTTATAACCCACAGAATTATGCACACAAGTTGTAAGCCTGAGGGAGCATAGTGGCCTAAATACAGACAGTGTTACACATAGCGCTGTTAGCGGAGAGCATGCAGTTACAATCAGAAACATCAGACATTCACAGTAATTAAATCATCAAAAAGGCTACTGATTTTTAATCAGTTGTAATCATGCTTTAAAAATCAGTGTGTATGGAGGACGGAACCTGCCAAATAAATTACTCGATAAATAAATAAATGTCATTAAATGTAGCAAAAATAATATCAAAAACAATTAATTAGTTGATAAAATATGACATACATTTATATTTCTGTTTTAATTTGCTTCTTTATTTATTTATCTTTGTAATTCCCTTATTTATTTATTTCTGTTTAATATCCCCCTTTTATTTGTTTATGTATTTATTTTTATTAATTTTTAAATTAATTCATAAAAATGTTTTATTCATTTTTGCATTATTTTATATTTCATTTTAAATGCATGAATTTCTTTATGTATTTATGAATGGTTTTCTCTTTGCATTGCATCCCTTAATGATTTCCCCAAACTTATTTATTTCTGTATTATTTTTGTATACATTTCTGTTTACATTTCTTTATGCATTTCTGCCTCATTATGTAAATGAGAGGGGCTGTCACTCAACGTGTCTCATCATGTGTGTGTATCAATTTATGTCACATTCTATCAATTAATTAATGGCTACTGTACATTTATTTTTTATACTATTTTTGCTACATTTAATGACATATTTGTTTATTTATTGAGTCATCTATTTATTGATTTATTTTTTATTTTGTCTGGTTCCGTCCTCCATAAGTGTGAACATTTGTCAAAGCTAACATAATTTCACAAAAAGCTGATCATAATTTCTGTAGCATTTGTCAGGTAAAAAGCAGAGCTAGGTATGCATTTATTTTGTATTTTCTATGTATTTTTTTACTCCTTTTGTTTAACAATTTATTAATTCATATAGGTAATGCTTTAGTGATTGGAACTCCTCCTGTTTATTTAGTAAAAGTCTTTGTTTTAGTGTCATTACTCAGTGCTGCAACCTGTGAAATTGGATGTGGAAACGTTGCAGCCACGTGCGCGGCTCTGCATGTCACATTTAAAATGACATTAGGGCCAAAGCCTGCTGGGAGAATTGAAAAGTGCACAGCAGAAGTGCTTTGATGCATGCGCGGCCTCATTTTCCTTCGGGCAGATAAAGTAAATGAGGGTTTCCACTGGATAATTAAAGATGAGAAATCCAGTTGTAAACAATGTCTTCAAAACCAAACAGTGGACTGTGTAAGCAGAGCTATTATTTATTCTTGGTCAGGGATTAAGAGGGAGCAAATACAATCTAATAAAGCGTGATAACGTTTTGGTCTCCTGGATGCTCGGCAGATCAGACTGCAGCAGACTTTGCTATCACAACTTTCTTTCAGCCAATATCATACACAGAGAGACGACCTGAGGGAATAGTGTGCAGTGGATTAACTGGGATTAACAACACATGAGCCAGAGCCAAAACCAAAAGCACGGACAGTATGTAACATGCCTGCCTGCCTGGAAAAATGGCTCCCAAGAGAGGATTTACGTGTAATTTAACAATAAAAGTAATGCCCTGTAAAATTCTTGAGATGAAATGATGATACTGTACTTTGTGTTATGGTACCCAAGGTCAGGGCTGCAGTAAGCGGTCTGAAGCTACCCAGAGAGTTCAGGAGATAAAAAAAGAGCACGCTGCTGAGTGCTATAAAACTTCACGATAAAACCTTTCATGTTTCATTCTCCTAAGGCTTCCTGTAAATTGCCTGTATTTATGGTTCAACACAGAGTTTCAGCTACAGTGAGTGCTCCGGGCATCTCAACATGTCACGTCTTACAATACAGGCTGTCAATTTATTGCTCTTCACTTGGAGATTGTCTGTCTGATCTTCACCATTCAACACTTATTTAATGATGTCTTTTACTTCTCATCATCAGAGGCAGTTGAGACACAGCCGAAAACAAATGTGTTTATGAGCAGAAACAAACAGAAGAAATACCACTTAGGAAGTGCAAGCAGACAAACCAGATAAGAGTGATAATTTGTGTACAGAGCCAGTGAGTTCATCAGTATAAGAAAGTGTTACAGTGTTGAGTACAGAGGCTGCTGTGGGCAGAAGGAAGCCAACAAAAAGTATTTCTCTGGCGCAGTTGAGTGGACAAGAGCAGTGAAGTGAGTGCAGCTGTGTCCTACCATGACAGCGGTTTTAGCTGACAGCACTGAGTAATCAATCCATTACAGCGTATCCATAGCAGATGAAGTCTCTGTGTTTGTCGAACCCCCTGGAAGATGGCAACTGTGAATATAATTAATGTACGAATTATTGTACTGTCTGATTTTATTTTTTCACTTCTCAATTAGATCTCTGCTCAAATACACTTGGATAGCAAGGGGTTGCAATACCTTTTAACAAAACTTTTTCCTTTGAGGTTGTTCTAATTTCTTTTCCATAATCTTCAGTTTATCTGACAGGGTTGCATGTGTTATAATGCAATTTTGGTCAGAAGGAGACATATTAGTAACTCGTGTCATTAATCGTTCATGTATTACTGTGTTGCATATGTAAGAGTTGCTCTATGTGCCTAAACTCCTACGAAGAAAATATTGTGACTAGAGTCTATGCGGTTCTGTGAGGCTGTAAAGCTAAATGCAAACGTCAGCGTGCTAACATGGTCCTAATGACAATGCTAACGAGCTGATGTTTAGCAGGTATAATGTTTGCCATGTTCACAACTTAGTTTAGCATGTTAGAATGCTTACATGCTAATTAGCACTTATCACAGAGTATAGCTGAGGCTGATGGGAATGTCATTAATTTTGAAGATTTTAAAGAGGACCTATTATTATATTTTTTTGTGCATGCAAAAGGTCTGCAAAGTTACAAACGCAAAAGGGAGTTACTCTCCCCCACAGCAACGTTCGGACTGAGCGTTTCGGACTCAGGGTAAAGGAGGTGCTGCAGCACAGCCGGAGGGGGAAAAGTAAAGCGTTTCTTGATGTATTTACCTGAAAATACGCCTAACCTGTAAGTCATAAACCAAAGTATTGACATGGTGGCACCAGAGGAAAATTCAGAACTAACGGACCAACCGATAGAATAGCATTACCACCCATAGGGCCATGGCTAAAAACAAAGCCGCCAATAAAAAAAGACACTCTGCAGCAAATAGGTGATTTAGTGAATGGAACACATGGTGGCCCAGTCTTGAAAGTATTCGCACAGGCAGCGTAATCTGCTAAATACTGGACACTCAGTATCACTGTTTATGGGCTTAATGAAGAAACTAAAGTGTGTATATGCCACCTGGCAAATTTACTGCAAAGATAATTACCAAGCTGTGTGCACTACTGCTCAGTGATTTAATGACAAGTTGAATACAGTAAATGATGTGTACATGCCTTCATAGAGTATTTAACCCACATTTCACTTTGTTGCATTCTTAGGTGTTAAAGCTTAATTTCAAACTGTGAATCTGTATAAATATATATATACTGTACATTTAGGAGAATACAAGTTGGAGCTCTGCCACTGAAGTACTTACAGATAATTAACAGGATTTTAAAATCAATTTGAAATGTGCTGAGAGACGATGTTAAGAGGCTTTAACGGGACAAATATGAGTCTTAGTAAGGAGACTTTGCTTGAAGCCTGGCGGCAGAATTTCAAACATGATTTAAGCGCGACTGTGTTATGCAAGTAGAAAGTGCATCACAATAATCTAAACAGGTTGTGACAAAGGCATGAGCAAGACTTAGAAAATCCTTGAATAACCCGGCTAAAGCTTTGATAAGACTTTCACTGAGGACTCGGGATGACTTAAGAGATACTGTAACAGATCACAGTCCCTCCCCATCTATCTTAACTAAGCTGGAGCAAAGCTGCAACAAATAATTGGGCAAAATCTGAAACTTCAAATACACCAAGCTAACACAAAACTGCATTCACAGCTGCTCCATATAAAAGATATTCAGAATTGAACATGTAGCTGAATGAGATACTGTACTTCTGTGTTACTTTTCAATAAAGGGAAATACTTTAATGAGCCAGGAAAGGCCCATTAGCTACTCCATTCATTCCAGGTCAGATGCTGATGCTGCATGACGAACATGCTCTCCCATTCAGTAAGGATATTGTAACTTAAACTGCAACTAATGATCATTTTCATTATCGATTAATCTGCTGATTATTTTCTCGAATTATCGTTCATTTGTTTTGTCTATAAAATGTCAGAAAATTGCCCGTTATAATTTCCCACAGCCCAAGGTGATATGTCTTATTTTGTCCAACTAACAGTCCAAAACTCAAAAGTATCCATTTTACTTTAATGTATGTTGAAGAAAAGCATCAAATCCTCACCATTTGAGAAGCTGAAACCAGCAAATAGTTGTCATTTTAGCTTAAAAAATGACAAAATTACAATTTAATTAACAAAATCAAATAATTGACAAATTCTTTCAGCTCTAATTGTAACAACAAAATCTAGATACTCTTCCAAACTGTTGGCATAGCAGTCACATTGATGCGTGCTTGAGTATGACATTCTAGTTTGTATCTGTTCTGCAAACTTCAAATCTATATTCACTAAAAGGTACAGTGTGTAGGATTTGGTGGCATCTAGTGGTGTGGTTGCAGATTGCAACCAACTGTGTACCCCTTCATTCACTCCTCCCCCAAGTGCAAAACCGTGGTAACGGCGTTTGTCTCGCTCAGCGGCCATCCTTACTATAATAACACTACTTTAGGAGCAACAGAAGTCAGACAGCGGCTGGCAGTACCACAGTGTGTACTCTGTGGCTCACGTTACCTCAGTTTCAAAAGCATGTCGGAGAACTACGGTGGCCTTCAGGTAACGTAAAAACATGAAATGCTCTCACAAGAGCCAGTGTTTGGTTTGTCCGTTCTGGACTACTGTAGAAACATAGCGGAGTAACATGGCGAACTCCGTGAAGAGGACCCACTCCCTATGTAGATATGAAGGACTCATTCTAAGCTAAAAAGAAGAAAACACTAGGTTGTGAATATTATATTCCATTTCTGCTAATAGATCCCCCGAAATCCAACACACTGGCCCTTTAAAATCATTCACAAAGTATAGACAAACACAATCTGTTACATGGTAAGAAAATCACAACTTTATGCTTCATTCCCTAAAAGATCCCACTGTATCTTCATATAACATACGGTTTAATGTTACCTGTTATGACGTATATGACTGGGTCTCCAGCCATGGAGAGTCATTTGTAGTCAACTTTGTGCTCCAAAACCTGCATACGCTATGAACAGCTTTTCAATGAGATAATATCATAAAGATAAAGCATTTGTAAAAATCAGTTTGGGTGAGTTTATCTGCCATTTTATATTTCCTAATACCTAACATTATAGCATATCTGTTTTAAAAAGGGAAGCTCAAGGCAATGTTTTTATGTAGAGGAATGAACACAGTGTTTTGTAATCATTAGGCTCATTTTCTTCAAGTCAAAAAGTGAAAGGTATTTATTGTTTGCAGATGGCGGAATTGTTTCAGCGTACTACTACTTCTTGGCATGATGAAAAACTGTGATAATACAATTGAAAAGAGTCTATTCCACTGGGGGGGAAAAGTCCACTTGTCCATTACTATATTGAGTATGTAATTAAACTGTCACATGGCGATCCTCTCAAACAGAGCAGCAACTGAATTAAATTATATTTTGTAGAACAGATTGCTCACAAATGGAGAAAAGGATGAAACGAAATTCAAAAAATCTGGCAATTAGGAAGTCTTATTTGAACAGCATGTTGGTAACCAGAGGGAGCTATGGTGCCGCAGCACAGAATATTAATGGAAATTTCATTAAAACGTTCCCACGTTTAAGTGAATATCCCACAGGCAAAGCGTTTACAGAACAAAACAAATTAGCCTGGCAATTTTAATTATCGATGTTCTGTTTTCTCTGTTTCTGCCTGATGAGATCTCAACAACAGATGTTTTAAAGAACAGAACTAACATTAGACTTTCTGACCTTTGGCTGACTTTCCATTGATGTTCTCCATAGTTCACATTACCTCTAAAACCGTGGAGGAAACTTTAGGCCACACACTGCAGGGTATTTCATGTGATAATCTAATGTTTCATTGTTATGTCAAATATTCAATTACAATATTCGGAAAACAAATTGTGAATATGTTTCGAAAGTGCTGCGGTTTATTCCATTCCGCTTATGCAGTAGAAGCAGATCCCAGTCTAAATTGGTTGTAATCTCATCAAACAGCAAAGCACTTTCTGAATGCAATGTTTACTGCCAACATTTACCAATGCCCCAAACACAAAGAAACAGGGCACCTCTGATGTTTTTTTAAATGCATATTAAATGCTCAGTGAGGTTACATATGTATAAGCTCAGTAAATACTAAAACTAAAATGGTGAACAGGAGGCATCTGTGACACTGATGGAGATAGTAAGATACTGATGCCTGATGAATTAGCACCCGTTTTGACTGTTCATTAAATAGGGATTATCCATCGCTATAAGCACCAAAGATGTGGGTCATTAGGGGCCCACTCCGCCTACTGTGTTGTAAAAGTGAAAGCGAAACTTAAAAGCTACACGTTCTAACACGTAGAACTGAATGATTGTGTCCCATCCATCGCCTCAAACCTCTACTGCCAGTTCTAGGCAGTTTATACTACTGTGTAGCGCCTGACTTCAGCTACTGCTTCTGTCATAATTACTACGGTGGCTTTCATGTTCTTTTATACCATTTTTTTAGTGACCTACCATGTGAATAGATGATAAAATCTACTATTGGGGGTAGTAGGCCTCTATAGACCTCCATCTATGGTGCTTATAGCGACTGATTACGCCTATTTAATGGTCTGACAACGATCTAAACAGCAGAAATTGGGGGCAAAAATATGATGCTGGTTGCAACCTACACAGATACAAATAACTTTTATATTTAGACTGAGGGATTCACACTATTTTTTATCACATAAGATAATCTAAGATCTATTTAATAAAATCTATTTTATAAAAGGTGGGCTGCAAGTCTGCAAGGGGAAAACAGGTCAAATTTAGGTAAAGGGAAAAGTTTTTTATATCAGAACAAGCAGTTGAGTGCTCTTATGGTTAACTTAAAAAACTGTAGCATTAGTAAAAAGTGCATGGCAAATAATTCACACATTTGTTTACCCTATAAGTCAATATATTAATGTCAAGAATAATGATTTGCACACCAAGTGAAATAATTTTTTTAGCATATTTTTAGCAAAACCAGTTTAAGGAAACTTGTGAATTGAAGTTCCTGTGCAGGTGTTACTCTTGACATACGTTGATTACAATAGCTTAGTCTGCACCCACAGTAGCATGCATATATCTACACCGCTACTTCCAAATGAGTCACCAATCATAATTTCAACTAATCATGACTTTAATCAAGACTTTGTCTGATTCACTTTTTTTCTATTTTAGTTTTTAGAGCAGGTAAAACACATGCAGGCCAAGAGCCTTTTTCTTTTGTCGCAGTGTGTTAATGAAACAAAATAAGACGTATCCTTTAAAACGTTTGTTCATTGATTCACGCGTCTGGTAAACACCGCCAACATTTCACCGCTGCATTCCAAATTACACTGATCATCCCAAAGGGAAACTGCAATTACAGCCGCAAACGAGGTGACTGATTGGCACAGGCGGAGACCTCATCAGGCATGGATGACAACATGTTTACCGAAACTTTTTTAGAAAAGAAACCATATGTTGGATATCGCTTTGTAATGTTTTCTGTAGAAGAGGTCTGGCTTCAAGCTCTTTTTCTTTAATTGATCTGAAACGTTAGAATAAATTGAAGTGTTTGTGAAACTCATATGCAGTGCAGAATAACGGTTATGAGTTTTCTTCTATGATAAATCTCAATAGTTGATGCTCTTGGTCAGAACCCTGAGTACTTTTTAGAGTATTTTTATCATTTATTTTTGTCAGTGCTCAGAGGTCAATACAGTATCACTTATTTACTTATTTTTATATAAAAAAGAATGATACAATTCTGCCTCATTTACACCTACAACAGGAATATAGTTACTGCAGATACTGACTGTTGCTGTAGTTTGAAGATTGGACACTTCGGTCCACTGCAACCCCCCAAACAATGCCCCACATTGCCTGCATCTATAAATAGGGTTACTTGGCTGCATTTCCTTGCACTGCTCCTCCGTGGCTGCTGCTCTACCCCGTAGCATGGCCTGCCACGGCAGTGCACAACCATCCACCAGGCTCTGATGCAGCATGCAGCACTGGTGGTCGACACCCCTGACTTACTGGATCACATCAACTTCAGCTTCAAGTTTGCTCTGACCTCCGGCCTGCAAGAACTTTGCAAAGATGAGGACTGACGATGTGATGTTCTAGCTTGTAATCCTCCAATCTAAACTAAAAACAATTGCACACAGAAGTTAGCGTTCCAGAGTGCAAATTTTATAAAAGAAGTTATAAATATTAGGGGCAGCAAATAACAAGGCAGATTACCGGGATGTTCTATACAACAGGAAGAGCTATAATGTCCTTGATTTAATATACAGTGGTAAAACTTGGCCAGTTTTAGGGATTTTTGTAGCATATTCCAGTCACTGGCAGTAGCGAACCTGAATGAGGACTGGACCCAGGAGGACACGACTTTGGGGACATTTGGCAAAGTGTGACAGAACGTATCACAGGCAGAGGATTAAGTTTCCACAACACTTCACACATGTGAAGTTTGACTTTGGCCATAGCCAGTTAGCAATGCAGACGTTTGGCCATTGAGGATAGCACAGATAAAAAAAATCTGATAGCTCAGAGTAAAGCTAGTTGTGCCTTGAATATCATAAACATAACCTATAGCAATAGGAAGCTGGTCATCTGGACCATGGAGAAGTTTTGCACCTGACCTCTTGCAATTCTCAATGTGGTGGACAACACAGCACTCTCTTTCCAATCTCAAGGTATTTGTAAGAGTTGGTTTCTATATGTTGTCTCATCAATATTTGATACAAGGTTTAGCAAGGCCATTAATCATTTGTTGAAAATAAAATTAATAACATTAAGGGAAAAATTCTTTCCACAGCATCCAAATAGTGGAAAGAATCGGCAAGTTTGGGCAGAAAAAGAAATATAGAAGAGAGCCTTGACGCAGACACTTGATGACAGGCTGGACCGATGACAGCAGATGTTCAGATTTGACACGCTCACACACTCTGACAGCACAGTATCAGCCTCAGAACCAGAGGGAGGAGGGTTCATACACAAGCACACAATACACTTAAGCAATCTATCGATAAAAAGACAATAACTCTAAAAGCCAAGTTAGTGCTGCCCGGAGTCAGATATGTAAAAACACAGTTGGTTGGCACTCACTTTGTTTGTTTGAATTTTACATAATAACATAATTCTGAATTTTTAATAAAAATCGGTCGGGAGTTTATTGATTGGTTTTTATTACCTCATTAATTTCATGTCTTGTCTGGATTGCAATGCTCGACTAAATAAATGATTCATCAGGTTAACCGCGGTGTTCACTTGCTGCTGTGCAATTCTCTCCACACTGCTGAGGCAGTGAAGATGTATAAATGCATTTATTCGGGCTGTAGATCTTAGCATTAATTTTTTTTGAAAAACACATGTAGAACAGAGTAAAGAAATTGCAACGTCCTGAAAGTTTTTCACCAAAATCCTGCTCTCATGTTTGTTTTGCCATTTGTGAAGAAACACAGTACAACATTAAATGGTTCAGGACAGGTTTCCTGTTTCAGATTGATTCAAGAATTAAGAACTGATAATACAGATAGTAGATTCCTTTTCACTACGTGTGCACATATGCAACCCTCGTTCACTGCTCTGTTTGAGGTTGAAGTAAGAACCACTTGTATATCCTATAAAAATCATATTGTTTTTCAGCCTTTCCAATAATATTCCAATGAAGAAACAGCACTTAAAAAAAATATAGCCCAGAAGAATGCTTGAGATCACTGGATGTGCTGCTCTCACCTTTGACAACATCGCCCTCTGCTGGATGAGGATATGATTTGCTTTGCATAATTCTTTTTCCTTCAGCAGTAGACCTACTTTTTGCTATCATGACTCACAATTATTAATATAACAGTGATATTGATATGACACTGCTTCTGACTTGAATGTATGATGCGATACTTGATGTGATCTAAAGTACATCTCACAAAAACACCTGTTCAAAGTGGGATATTAAATTTGGTGGCTCATTCCTTTAAAATGATCCATCATGATGCATGTTAAGATTAGACCATACATAATTCCTTCACTGTGACATTGATGACATTACTGATTGTATCAGAGACTTAATGTAAAAAATGTGTTGTGCTGTTTTGCAAACTCTTAAGCAGCAGATATAAGCAAGAGTGCACTGCTGAAATCCAATAATTTCCTTTTAAAAAATCTAATTTGATGCATTCATCCTCTGCTTGCTATGATGAATCACCTCTTCAGCAATGAGTGTGTCCCTGCAAATTATTTTTGATGCTCTTTGAAAACACTAATAAAGTCTAGATTTCCCTACTCTATTTTCTCTCTGCTCTGCCTCGGTTCTCCGTGAGATGTTTTTACCTAGAGGCTTGGAACTTTGAACTATTGCAAAATTTATTAGCACTCATGACAACATGACAAATAGCACAATTATCTGGTTCAGCATGATGTTTATCATCATCTATCCTACAATTGTCATTTTAAAATTGACCTCTATAAAGGAACTTCAAATGGAAAATATTGATTTCTTCAACATGAAATCATAAAGATATATATATATATATATATATATATATATATATATAAAGAAGGCAGATGCACCAATTGCATTAAACCTGCTTTATCAGAACAAAGTCCACATTCTCAGCTAACTATAATCTTGACAAACTCCTGTATATTTTAATTCCCAGAATATTAGCAGTGAGTAATGAGAGTCATATCAAATCATGAATTGCTTTATCAGTATTTCCCAAAATATGCCACAATTGCAATAAAAAATACTTTATTAAGTTCTACTGAAAAGTAATACACATCTTTGCATAACAAATGAATACTTGGACCATCACATAAACTTCAAGGATCAAAGTCAACAGAACAGACTTCCAAAAAGAAAAAATCTGAATTAGCTATTTTCCCTTAATATAGCTCTCTCTGCCTTGCAAGTTTTTAATTGTATATACATATCTGATAGCCAACTATTTTTTTTCTTTTCCTTTTTTAGCTTGTCTTTTTATTTATTATTTATTTGGGATTTTTTATTATTTTGTTATTATGTTTTTTTATTATCATTATGTTCTGTTCTGTTTTTCTTGATTTTTTTGTGAACATAATATGTTACTGAATATATCACTAAGTATTGTACCACTTTAAACCTTTCATTCCACTTTGAGTTAAATACTATGTCCATCAATGTATTTCCAGTATTCTCTGTAATTAAAAGTAATCCTGGAGGTAGATGCAAACATATTGGAAGAATTTGATAAACTTAAATTTATGTTTGAGTTAAATTCAAACATACTGTGTGTCTGCACTGGACAGTCATCATTCTTCTTATACACCCAGTAGCACTGTGACATGCGTGGTTGTCTGATGTTTGGCTCAAACAAATTGTTTCCACTGACTGTGTGTTTTCAACACTGCCCACCTTTTGTACAAATGAAAGGTGCGTTCGCTGGCTCCGGTGAGTCATCATCAGGTATCAGCTGTGCAGACTGCCTGTGGATGGTCCCACGCTGTCACTCTGTCCCTCCTCCTCCTCCACAGAGTCCTCAGAGCTGTTTACCACCACAGCACTCAGAGAATGGAGCTCCTCCAAAACAGACAGAAGTCTCCCTGACAGGATACAGACAGGCCAATGGTCAGATTAGTCATGTGTATGTTCAGAATGTTCTCTTACACTGTTCATAGTTATACCAACGAAAAGTAATGCATTGTAATTTGTATATATCCCACATAATCAATTCATATGTAATCCACGTAACTGTGAACCAGGAAATATAAAGAGTGACAAACACTACATAGAGAGGAGGTTGGGGTGGATGGGTGGGCCAAAAAACACCAGACTTTCGCCCAGGAGACTGCTGTTCATGTAAAACTAGAAGTCAATTTTGATTTTTTTGTCCCGTAACTTCCGTAATTAAAGGGTAACTTCAGTATTTTTCAACCTGGACCCTATTTTCCCATGTTTTGTGTCTAAGTGACTAATGGGGACAACAATTTTGAACACTGCAGTCGCCAGCTGCTAAACGAGATATAATGTAATCATTTGGGGCAACCTGGCACTGTCAGTTTACGTCCATTAAAAGTGCTTGTTTTTGCCACTGACAGGCTCAGATTGTTATTATAAGTGTCTGAACACATTATGGAAAAGGACCCTACAGAAAAAAATTCTACTTTTTTCTTACCTTTCGCTTCCTGTTTGTCATTGTGTCATGTGACTTGTCGGAAAACAACGGTGGAAGCATCGGTGTTGTCAGAGTTTGTTGTGTTGGAGTACAAAAAGCGTAGCTTAGTGTTATCTCAAAGATTTTCAATGTCGTAGCTGAATATTTAGCTGATTTCGACAATGTGGATGCAATGCAAGATTTCAGAACGAGACTTCTCTGAGCAAGACACAGTAACAAAAGACCGGATCAAGAGTAAGGTAAGAAAAACATTTAATTTCTCTGTAGGGTCCTTTCCATAATGTTGTCAGACACTTATAACAATCTGAGCCTGTCGGTGGTAAAGACAAGCACCTTTAGTGGACATAAACTGACGGTACCAGGTTGCCCCAAATGATTACATTACAGCTTGTTTAGCGGCTGGCGGCTGCAGCGTTCTCACTCAATACTGGGCCAATTTCAAAAAGTGTTGTCTCTATTAGTCACTTGGACACAAAAACATAGGAAAATAGGGTCCAGGTTGAAAAATACCAAAATTACCCTTTAAGTTACGCCACTTCCGGTGTTATTTTAACACAAACCATGATCTTTTCCTAAACCTAATTACATTGTTTCCTTTGAAGATGGAAAGGTTATTTTGAAAAGATTGTATGCATGTAACGAGCGGAAATTGACACGTGCGTCACATGTTGCTGGACATTCGTAGGAAAAGGAGGAATAACTTTTCGTAAGATACCATATGAACCATTGTATGAGGGTGCGTTAAATTGTTAGGACGTGTGTGACGCATGAGGAGTCACTACTTACCATCTGCAGGTACTTGGACTTTGGTTCCCACAGAGCGACTCCTCTCTGAGTGTTTTTCTCCATGTTCTCTGGGAGCAGCAGAGTTTTGTAGCGCTGTTGTGTGAGCTCTTGTATACTCACTTGTCAGCCTTCTCTCAGCAACGGTGGCCTGGAACAGATTCAGGTCATAGGAAGTCATCAGCAGAAATGAAGACAGAAACAACATTTTTCACAACTGTCTTTTGCTTTAAAAAGTCTGACCAGCTGTAGTTTTCTGTCTGTATCCATCTCCTTCAGTTGTTTATTGTGGATTTCCCTATTTGTGTGTTGTTGATTTTCTCTCATCTCATCTGGTTTCCTTGCCGCCTCTCTTTCAAACTGCCGCAAAGTCATAACTGCAAGAGACAATACAGACAGATGAAAGCCACGGGGAAATGCTGCTATATACTGTGTAAACAATTCCAATCATATTAGATCACAGTCTGCATTACAGATATGACTTCACCCCAAACACCCCCCTCCCACCCCCGTTGTTAAGCTGTTGTTGGCTGAGGTAGCATGGCGTTAATCCTGCTACCTGCTTTGGTGTGCTCTCTCCTGGCAGTATTGACATGAACCTCCATTGCTCTCAGCTTCTCAGCACAGCAGTCCTCGATCTCAGACACTCTCTCCTGCAGGGCTGAAGGGGAACAACAAATGCACCAGTCCTCAATACACTATCTCACACACTGAGAAACAGAGTCTAATGCCGTATTTGTATATGCCTCTGGGGATAAACTGGATTTTATTGCATCTGTTTGCAAATTTTCATAGACAAGCAAGACCTCCAAAAATTCGAGCTGAATAAATCAATTCCAGATTTATCAATTATTATGATGCAACCACGATAGCAGATAGAGGACTGCAACACTGCAAGGTGGCGGTAGTCTAGAGGTCAGAAAAAAACACTTCTATTCAACCATGTCATGCTAGCATGCAGTCTGCAGCATATTTTTGGCATCATTGAGCAAATAGACTTCTGCACCTCCTCATGGCTCTGTTTTCAGGCTTTAAAAAATCTAGCCCGTTGACAGGAGACTTTGACCAATCACAGGTCATTTCAGAGAGAGAGCGTTCCTATTAGCTGTGCTCCGGCTGGTGGGCGGTGCTTGGTATTTCCTCAACTATTCTCAACATGGCTGCCGGGTCACAAACTTTCTCATTTACAGCTACACAGTACACTACAAGATGTTTCTGAAAACATTTGAGGAGAGAAATAGGCATTACAGCAACAGAATATTGATTCATATTTGATCAGCGCTGCCTAGTTTGACCGTTTGATAGGAGATTGCGAGTGATTGACAGCTGCTCAGAGACGACAGGCTCCAGCTCGGCTCTGATTGGTTGTTTTCCTCCGGTCTGTGAAATCTTGCAGATGCCATTAGGAGCACCGGAGGACACCACAGGCACATGATTTTTTTCATATTACCTGTGTCATACACTACTGTTAGGATATAGTGACCGTTTTATAAAAATAACTTTTTTAATCATATTTGCTCCAATTCTACCCACTGCTGCTTTAATGAGGTATTTTGGAGGGATTATTTATCATTTTTTTGTCAATTCTCGAGTGGTAAAAAATGGTTAAATGTAGCACCAAATCTGTGTAACAAATGGTATCAACCCAAAAATTGCTACAACAACTTATGAGACATAATAGAGCATGGGAATGGTCATCATATACTTCTATCATAATGTTCTAAGCTCTTATACACTTTCACTATTTATTCAAATTAATCAATTATTTATTTCTGATCTATGACTAGAACAATTAGACACACAGTACTGAGCTGCATCTCAAATTAATCTTCAAGTTCCCAGCTTTCCAGATGATGTACACCACTTCTATGTATGTAATATCTACTGTTGACCTGCTATCTCCCTCTAAAGATCCCGTCCCCCCTAAAAAAGACAAAAATGGGTCTATGAAAAAGAGGAGTGGATTGGAAAAGCCTAAGACCTGGAATTTAAAGTAAAATAAATCCAACAGTGTGGATTTGATGTCTGCATCATTAAAGCAGCTATAATCAATACTTTTATATTACCAATGGATCCCATGACAACATGTGTATGAAAGGAGTCGATCATAATGACATTCCCACCGAGAAATTTATCACCCAACTCTAGTTACCTTCAACTTTCAGGTCATTGCTTGTTTGTTTTTTCTTTTTGATACCAACTGTACTCTGTCAGTCTAGCACCAAACGGCAGACAGACATAGTTAGCGGCTGGGGGAAACAGTGGAGCATTTAGCAGCTAAAGACTCAGATATTTCCCTCAGGAGTTGGTGGAAAACAAAACAGAGCTCAAAAGACAGTTAATATTGGACTTGTGTTCATCAGGTGGACACAAACACGACTACAAATCAATGCTAACGGTGCCCTGTGACTGCTGGATGTGTGTGTACAGAAAACTGTTTGCTAACAAGTTTGCCATATCAACTTAAAAGGTGATAGTGTTGTGTTTACAACGTGTTTCTGCCCCCAAGTGGACAAACAATCAGGTAAAACATAGGTTTACAATTTGTCAAGATTGTATAAAAACTAGGGCTGTCCCGAATACCATCTTTTGGGCTTCAAAAGCTTCGGTGAGTTTTTTTTCGAAGGTATTCAAAGCTTTGCTTCGCAGCGCGGCACAGTGCAACAGGCTGACATGTTCTTCTCTCTGTCTGTTTCCATCTCCCTCGTTTCAGTACCCGGGACAGTGCCGCTGCCGCACTACTGTACACACACGCACCTCTACACACAAAACAGCGATATCCATCTGAGAATATCTAATAATGATTCATTTTGAATATGAATTGTGGGATTATTCCTTATTCCATAGGCTATTTTGGGATTTAAACTTTATTATAACATATATTAAAAAAATAAAACAAAGCATTCAAATACTGACTTGGAGCTTGATTACCATGGCAACGATCGAAGCTTAGAAACATCAAAGCATTTGGGTCAGCCCTAACAAAAACAATAGTTAGGTGCCCACATGAACACTGAAACTGTTTTTGCATGCTTTAATTATCCCTCCTGTTTATACTGGTCGTTAAAAGATCCCTTCCTAAAGCACTCTCAATGTAAGTGATGATGGACTAAATCAACAGTCCTCGTTCTGTGCAAAGATTACTCCAAATTTTATCTGGAGCCAATATGAAGCTTAAGTCATCCAAATTAGTCAAAGGAAGTGGATATCTTCCAAAGTTAATCTTTTTAGTAAACATTACACAATTCCCTCTTTTTGTTACCATCCCTGGAGCTCAACAGGGAAACACAGGAATGTTATACATCTAACATGTAATTTTAGAAGATGATTTGCCTAACTAGAGCCTCATATTATCTTCAAATAAGAAAACAAAGACCATGGATTTTGTCCCCCATCACTTACACTGAAAGTGCATTAGTAAGGGTTCTTTTAATGGTCAGTATGAACAGGAGGAATGAGCAGCAAGCAAACCCTGTTTCAACGTTCATATAAGCCACCTGACTGTTGTTTTAAGACAGACTTGAAAGATTGTGACCCTATCCTTTAACGTAGGTTTAAAGGTAAGAAGCTCCAAAGCAGGTAGGTTGAATCCTTGAACCAACTTGGAAAAACGTATCAGAGAAACTCAGTAACTCTCCCTGATCAACTACAGTCAAGGTGCTCTTGAGCATGTCACTTAATCCCCAACTGCTCCAGTGAAGCTACCGAGGAGGCCGGAGAGGCCAGGTATTTCGAAAAAAAAAAAAGCAGGATAGCTCAGTCTGCTTTCCCTGGATAAGTCAAGGCTGAAAAACAGTCATGCGGCTTAAGGTAGCCGCTGCCTCACCACGTTCGCTGTGCTCCTGCTGGCTGAGCAGCTCAGAGCGGAGTTTCTCCAAGTTGACCTTGCTCTCCTCCAGCTGGGCCTGGATCTGCTGCAGGCTCTGGTCGGCCTCCTCTCTGCCAGCCAAAGCCTGCCGGACCTCCATCCAGCTCTGCTCCAGCGCCAGCTGCTGCTGCCGCCTTAGTTTGCTTTCATCTGAAGAAGATGTACAAAAGGTAAACTGAGACACATACATCGCCAAAACATGGATGCCCAACAGATAATGTGTTATAATAAGGTGTTGTGTGTCGTAAGGGTGCTCACACTGTTCTTTCAGATCAGCCAGAGCTCTCTCGATGAGCTCCGGGGTTCTTTTGAGCTCCTGTGTGAGCTTGTCTCTCTCTTCACACACCAAGCTAAGCTCTGTCTGAAGGTTTGTGATGCTGCAGGGCAACACAGACAAGATGGCAGAGCAAATAAAGGAGCAAAAAGTCAAGCAGAGAGGTGAAGAAGCAACTGTTCAGTGTATAACAAAAGAAGCCAACCACTGACAAGACTGACTTTGCATACAAATATCATATTATGACATATTGATATAGTGTAGAAAAATATTTGTATTCATTTAATTTAATTAATTAAATTGCAATAGTGATTTCAACCATATTACCCTGCTCTATTTGGTAAAGGTTAAGCTTATAATAACAATTCTTACTAATTCTCTGAATTAATGCTGGTGGTTCTACTCTCATAATTAATGCACTCCAAATCTGATCAGTAATGATTCATTTGAATCACTTAACAAGTAAAAGCGCTAAAACATCTGCTGTTTACAGCTTAAAAAATGCAAAGAGATGCTAGACTTTCTTCATTTCACATTATAATGTGAGTACTTTGGGTTTTGTGGGCTGTTGATCAGAATAGGTTAGCACTTTTAAGACATCAATTTAGGCTTTGGAATATGCACATTGTGCATTTGGCTTTACTTTTGCCATTACGGAGTAAATTACTGTGAACAATTAATATTAATATATATATATATATATATATTCATATATTTGTGAAAAGAAAAACACACACACACATATACATACACAACTGCAGCCATTTATAAAATCTTTGCACTTAGTCTCATGTGAGCACTTAGATTAGAAGGCTATTTTCTAAAGTAATGGTTGACTAAATTATTTGTAAAACTAGACACAAAAAGAAGCACTGGGTAAAGATTGTTTAGGTGCATCATGTAAAAAATACCTGTCAGCAGCTTGTTCTGTCTGTTTACTGGCCTGCTGAACTTTCTGCAGAGCCACCCTCCTCATCATCAAACCTGAAAAACAAAAACATTGTGACGTACTTTCTTTACCAGAAATATGCAATTCAAACTCCAGTGCATAGACCTCCAGTGTCTGCACCTTGGATTGTCTCCACTCGTCTTTTAGCAAAAGTTAGCCTCTGGGTGAAAGTGTTGAGCCTTGCTTGAGCTGCGTCCACTTCTGCCACCTTGTTATCAAATGCCAGACTGAATCTGCGAGGCACAAAGAAAATGTCTGAAAATACAGCATTAATTGTAATGAAACTTTCAACATTGACAACAATTGCTTTGTTTTTCCCTTTTATTCCTCTAATTTACCAACCTAATCTTCTCATTATTGAATTCAGATAAATGTGTTTACCTACGCACTGCCTCTGTCAGGATTTTTAGTTCAGCCTCTTCCTTCTGGCTCTGTGACTTTAGCTGTGAGTTTTCCTTTTGCTCCTGGACCAAGTGCTGTTTCAGTATCTGGGAGAAAAATCACACATCCATATTATAATAGAGTATCGTAAACAAATATGATCAGTTTTGAGAATGTCCTCGTCCCCAGCTGCTGTTCTTAAAACCTCAACAGCTCTTGGAGGCTAGCAAAGTTTATTTAGTCAGCATCCTCTGCTGTGGTAAAAATGCATGAGTGTTTCCTAAGCAGCCCCAAAATTATTGTGCATCATCAAAATTTCAGACAGCTGTGTAAATCACATGACTTACTCTGGTACTAACCTCTTTTTCTACTCTCTCCAGGTCCAGCTCAGCTATCCTGTCATCCAGACTGTGTTGAAGCACACTAGCCCGGTGCTGCTCCTGTTGGAGCTGCTGTTCCGTGACTCTGACCTAAAACACAGCAATACAGTACCACACTTTAAATACAGTGGACTTCTTTGTACGGTGATACATCAACAGATGATGGTTTTCATACTTTTGAAAGAAGTTTGTCCTTCTCTCCTCTTAGTTCTATGTCCTTCGAGCGAAGCTGGATGCATAACTTGAACACTTTGTCCCTCCAGAGCTGAAGCACTCGAAGACCTTCAGATCCATTCTTCACAAGTGGGTCTGTCGAGGTCTATTGAAACACACACACATATGATAAACGCACACACCACTTCAGCAAATGCTTCATATGAGCATGTAATTATTGCATACATATTAGCCTTATTTTTCAACGCATACTAAAGCTTTTAGAACAATGATTGCTTTTTTCCTTTCTTTCCACAACTACTGTACATTAATAAACTATCAGAGAATACAGCCTCTGCTCTCAAATGCACCACCGTGCAACCTCCGCCAAAAACTAAAGGATACAAGTTGTTAACTGTGACTACTACAAATTTCAAGCAACTTTCAAGTTTCTGCAAGTTGACATTTATTCAAACTAACCAAAATATACTTTAAAAGTAAGAAAAACATGCTCAAAAGTGAAAACCCGCAGTGCATACTGTATACAAACAACATTTGGATACAGCATTTCAGGTAAAGTGTTCAGCCAACTGAATTACTCCTGCAGGGCATTGCCATCCTGTCTGGAGCTGCTCCATCATCAATCTTAAACCCTGTGGTCTCCTTTGGAAAATGGTCGGCAGGAGGAGCGTCTTCAAGATCCATGAAGTGCATCCACACTTAGACTATGTTTTTTAAGACTTTTGATATAAGACTATGGTTGAAAACATTACAGCCTAAAAGCCAACAACACACAATGATGATAGGTAGCAGCTTGGTCTACGGAAGCCTGCAAGCAGCAGTGCTACTGCTCACCATATGTTATCAACATAGGCATGTGTGACTCACCTTCTTCACAATTTTCTCTTCTTGGAGGGCAAGTATCTCACTCACAGAGTTAAACCTGATGGTCAAAAGCTCTGTAGTCATCTGAAGAGCTGCTTTCTCTTTGTTCAGGCTCTACAAAATGGACAATATAAAAAAAAAAGTATACATAAAAGGATTAATTGTTATAATAGGCATATTAACTCATACATTTAGCACTTGTTTGTCCCTCAGTTCTGTCTTTAACCTCCTTTAAGTTTTTTCCTGTGCAATTACTTTACAGTAGGCTGATTGCAATCAATACTGTTTATATTGTCTTCACCTCAACAGCTTCATTTAATTGTTCCTTCTCCCGTTTCTCTGGGGCAAGCTGGCCGATGTAATTTCTGAGGCTGTGCAGCGTTGCCGATTGTGTCTCAAAAGCTTGTCCCATTTGGCTGAAAAATAAACACATCCCCCCAAAAGAAATCAGTAAATCTGACTACAAAGTGCTATAAATGCTTATCTCTCTTCAGTTTTAGATTGAATGTGGCACCTTAAATGTTCTTTCAGCCCATCTCTCTCAGTAGAGACCTCCATCAGAGTGCTTTTTAGCTGCAGCACTTCTGAGGTCATCGATTGAAGTCTGCCCTGTAGTTCACTGTTTGTATTTCTTGCAGCACCCACCTCTGCACAGTGGGAAGCATTCAATTGTTGCAGCTGAAAATAAAGAGAGCCAAATAATGGAAATTTTAAGATGCATACAAATAATAATGTAATATCTTATTGACATGGGTGCATATCAGTATGTACAAACTTTATGTTTTAAATTTCCTTGCAGATGTTTGCCACACACCTCCTCCTCCTGCTTCTTTTGCATTTCCTCCAATTGTTCTGACAGTGTAAGAGCTTGCTTTTTAGCCTCCTCCACGGCCTGTAACCTGGCCATTTCAGCCTTCAAACTGAGCGCCTGGGCTTCCTCTTTGCTCCTCACTACATCTCTCCTCAGCTTTGTAATTTCCTCACCAGACTCTCCATTTAGTCTTTCGAGCTGCAAGAAACAAAGATGTTAAGAATATATGAAACTAATCATAGTGAAACTTGCTAAATTAAAACTGTTAGGTAACTGTAAGGCAAGCTATTATTAAGACTACAAGACTGCACTAAAACATCAGACAAAAACAGCGAAAATTGGGTACAAGATGCCAGTAATTCTCAGGTGATCTTCGTCAACATCAGAGTCGAAATGAAATGTTTTGTTAGTAAATAACATTACCTGTGAGCTTATTTTATCCTTCTGTGTGCTGCTGTGGGTGAGCTCCATTCTGATTTGGCTGAGCTCAGTCTTAGCCTTACATAGCTCTTCACGCATTGCTTCCGACTCATGGCTCTGTCTGTCGTACAAAGGGTATGCCATGTTAAGCTTGTTCAAAATTACTCATTGTTAATCTCTGAAATTACAAACTGTAAAATTACTCAATTGCATAACAAGCATATCTTCTACCTGTTGAGGGTGCTCTCTCTTTCTCTCATCTCTTCCCTGTGTCTCCCTGCAGTCTCCTTCAGGGCCTCCACCTGCCCCTTCAACCTCTCAGCTTCGGCCTTGTGCTTCTCTGACTCCAGACGCCACTCTGACTCCCGTCTGGACCACTGCTCACTTCTCTCTGCGCATCTGTTTGAGGAAAAGGAGCTATTCATGTACCCAATATGCCACCTAACTGACAGACAATAATGGTAATTCTATATAAAACTACCTCGCCCTAAGGTCTGACGGGTGATCCACAGGGATCCTTCCTCTTATACTGTCTCCTTGTAACACCATGATCCTCTGATTTTCCTTCCTCAGTTCCAAGATTTCCTGTTGGGCCTGAGTGATGGCGAGCCATGGATTGGCAGGACTGGGATCCCCTGATGGTACTGATGGTACACCTGGGTTTATCCAGGAGATGGGTAGCGGTGTACCTGCGATTTGAACGCCTCTGTGTGCACCAGCAGACTGGGCACTTGATGCGAAATGTGATGGAGGTACCAGCTCCTCCTGGTTATTCCCTACAGAATATGACAAATTGTTTATGTGCAAGGAATGAAATTAGCACCTGCCACCTGCCAAATACAGGCTAAATGTTGGCTGTGGCAGGGAAAGATTCCAGGTCAGTTTATAGGTCCTAATATTAAGAGATCTTATTTTTAAAAAGAAATTCCAAAATTTAGGGATTAAGGTTACATGATATATTCCATATCTACTGTCTGGTATCACTGACCCAGTGTTTACAGTTAAAAGCATTTGAGATCGATTTTAGAAGTGTGCGTTCAGTAGAATTGTTCAGGGACCTGCCACAGTAGCGGGTGAGGAAAAACAACTTAATTTCAGAACCTGTTTATGTGTGTGCATGCCTTACCTAGGCTAATGTTAGCTATATCTAGTCCTATTCCAATGTATAGTTCTCATGTTTCCTAAGTAACGTTAGAGTCTTTTCAAGAAAGTTACCAAGATAAACATGACAACTTCCCTCCCCTAAATACAACATATTCTTGTTAACAGCCAATTAGTTAGAGAGCTGACAAATGCAGACTAGCTAAGTTAAAGTGTCAAGTTAGCTAGGTAACATTGTAGGCTAACGTTAGCTAGCAGTTAGGAGCAATTGTAAACCAAAGACGACTACAACAAGAAACTTACTTGAAACTGCTGGTGTGGTAAAATCAGTAGGTACTATAAGCCTTTCTTTTCCCACGTTATGTCTCTCCATATTCTACACAAAAGCTGCCACTAAAAGTCACAAACTAGAGAGGGAAGCAGTCCGGGTTGTTTCACGGATGTATGGGTTGTTTGGGGGCTCTTTTTACGTTTATACTCCCGCGAGTCACGTCAATCGCGGTTGCCTTAGTTACGGGTTACAACGGCAACCTGCGGATCTCTCTGCTTGGGCCATTTCAGCTGGCAAACTTTTGATGCTTAATTTACTCGTCGGTTAAATTGCAAATACCTGAAGCATCAAGGCAACATATATATTAGTTTATGACCTTAATACAGATTAAATGATTTGTCGAACATAACTGCCACACAATATAATCCCGCAGTGCATCACGGGGAAGTGAAAGGAACCTGAAAGAGATGGGTATTTGTTTCCCTGAGTTTTGTCGGACAGGGTATTCTTCCGCCCAGGCTCTCAAATCTCGCCTCCATAGCAAGACCTCTGCATTGGTTCTTATCATAGGCTATATATTGGCTGGTGCAGAGTTTGTCGGGGGGGGGGGGGTCTCTTTTTATACATCCATGCAGAGCGCGGTCAAGTCCAGTGCACAACCTGGGTATCAGCTTGCCTGGCAGACTATGTTCAGGACAACAAAAGCCCAACAACAGTGTTTTGTTGCACATGGGTGGAGCATGTGAGTTTGATTGACACATGTTTTCTATAATAGGAGGTTTCTGATGGGGATAATTTCACATATGTCAAATTAATTATGGGAAATGTACCATTTTATTCTTCTGAATGAGGCATTTCATTCAGATATCATTGAGATATTGAGAGATATTATTGTGATGACTAGTGGGAAAGGGACTCAGTGTATACGTGCATAATGAAGTTATAACCTGAAACTAAGCCATCCTTTCTTTGCCTGGGACTCCCTCACCTCAAGAACACCCAGGGGTATCTGACAACCAGACCATTACTGCATGATATTTCCATTTCTGCAGAAAATGGAGCACGGAGCATGCTTTCGGGGCAGCAAATAAGTGCAGCTTTGAATGGTAATTGGTGATAATTTGGTTATGTAACTGAGTTTGTGGTTTGGTGCATCTATAAATATGTTACCTCTAACTGTAAAATTATCAATATATGACTAATTTACATTAGTCATTTGCATATGTTGACAGATTTTCTGTGCGCTTATTTTACTCTATCTGCAGTGATGCACATTTTGCACACACTGCATTTGTGCTGTAAATCTATAAACAGCAAACATGAGCTCACCTTCAAATGAAGGACTGAATTTATTGATGTCATATGATTGGCAGTATATTCACAATTCAGAAGGCTATAATCACTACAACTACCATCATATCTTGTGTTATTTTCCTCTGATATCGTCAGCAGCTATTTCTGTTTGCTCTTACCTAAAGTATATCCTCCTCTCTCTACAGCTGCCATGACCCACTTTCCCCCAGGGGTTCATTAAAGTTTCATATAATCTAATCTATTTATGGAGTATTCAATGAACACAGAGGCATTTTAGTTTGATTTTGACATAAATAATCACATATAACGATACAACCTGACAATACAATAACATAAAAGAAATAAAGAATAGAGG
This sequence comes from Sebastes umbrosus, assembly GCF_015220745.1. NCBI lineage: Eukaryota > Metazoa > Chordata > Actinopteri > Perciformes > Sebastidae > Sebastes > Sebastes umbrosus. The sequence goes on along the minus strand of NC_051285.1, from coordinate 19,188,210 downwards.
GGATGGCTACATAAATACTTCAACGAATGACAAGAGATGTATAAAAATACAGGTGCATTGCCAAGGCAGACAACTGATGCCAGTACAGCATGAAAGACTGTGGACCTTGTGAAGTGGTTGTTGGAGGAGAACAGTGGGAGTGCTGTGCATTATTTGGGCATGTTGGTGTTGTATCCTCTCAGCACTCGACAGACACTGCAGCGGGTCCTGAAGAACAAAGCGGAGGAAAAGAAGGATTGGAGCCAACGGGAATCCAGAAAACAAAGACAATACTGACCCTTTTCAGAGAGAGGGCAGAGTTAAGATGCAGCTCTGTTTCTTAAAAGGATACTTAAGAGCTAATCAAGGTGGACCTTCACTGCCTATATTGCTTAAAACATACAGCTAAAAATAGCTGTTTGAAAAAGGCAGACAGCAGATTGAGACAGGTTTGTGAATTTTCACCAAAAATGTGTAACATGGCACAGACATCCTTCTCCTCAGCCACGTCCTCCAGCTCCTCCGGGGTGATCCCGAGGAGTTCCCAGGTCACATGTAATCCCCTCATTGTGCTCTAGGTCTGCCCCAGGCTCTCCTCCCAGTTGGATGTGCCTGGGAGGCATCCTTATCAGGTGCCCAAACCATTTCAGCTGGTTCCTTTCAATTTGAGGGGGAAGTAGTTCAATTCACAGCTACTTTCGAATCTTCTCCTCATGTAAATCCTTAGGGTGAGCTCAGACACGCTGCAACAGAAGCTCACCTTGGCCACTTGTAACAGCATTGTTGTTTCAGTCACTACCGAGTGTTCGTGACCACAGAGGTCGTGTCAGTTTGATTCCTCAAAGTTCTCCTTCCACCACTACACTACATCGTCAGGTCAGCATTTCTCTACCCCTGCTTCCTGACCCATCTGGCAGGTTTTTCTAACCTTTTCCATGGCCCAGGGGCGGTTATAGGGGGGGTCAGAGGGGGCCAGTGCCCCCCCCTTCCCACCCATAATATTAAGCCTGGACCTCCCTCCGGCCCCCCTGACTGTGGCAAATATTTTCATACATTTTTCAACCCACATGTATTCCCACAGAGGGGAAAATGTAAAAATTCAACAGTAATAAAATGTATATTATGAAAGAGTTGTGTTTATTGTTATTTGTGTATTGATAGTCTTTTGGAGAACCCAACTTGTGGGGGTGGTAAATGGATCACATTTATATAGTGCTTTTCTAGTCTTAGCAACCACTCAAAGCCCTTTACAACACAAGTCAGCATTCACCCATTCACACACACATTCATACACTGGACCACCAACCTTCCCATTAGTAAGGTATGTAATAGTTCCACCCCCCCCCCCCTTTTGAAATGGTCTAGAACTATAGCCATGGTCTCATCAAACTCCTCAAACCATCTCACTCCCAACTCATCAAATACCGCCGATTATGCAGCGCCGAGATTGGGCAGCGCCCCTGTGCCTCGGAAACTGATGCAATTAGGCACCCTTTAGCATCAGTATGTGATGAACCGGGCTTTCAACTAACTCCAATGTAAACCCACCAGCAGTGTTATTCGGCAGTCGGAGCAAGTGACATAGTATTAATAGCGCGAGAGTCCACTCAGGGCGGGCAGAGGGGTGGTGGATGGGTCAAACAAACACAAGATTTTCAACCAGGAGACCGCGCATCCCGTGTGAAACTAAAAGTAACGTTGACTTATTTTGTCATGTCAGTCAGTCATGTGACTCGTTGGTATCGTCGGTCCCATGAGTCATGTGAGTCGCTAGTCATGTGAGTCGTTAGTATCGTCAGCTCTGTAAGTCACATGAGTCACTAGTCAGTGAAGTTTCCTAACCCTAACTTCCTGTGAAAACGAAAGTATATTTTAAAAGGACACAACACTGTTACAAGCGTATATTTATACACCATCCCTGGTCCGTCCAAAAGTAACGCAAGAGGGGTATCCCGTGCGTTGGTCTCCGATGCTGAGGGGCACTGGCTAAGTGGCAGTATTTGACGAGTCGGGAGTGAGAATGTGTTGATGTGTTGAATGTGTGAGTTTGCCCGACCCAAAAATCCCCTCTTCGAGCAAGGCCTGTGGGTCAACCGACACTCGCCTAAGAGCTGCTCTGCAACCATGGGGCCCAGTCAGGCTCAGCATTGGGACGTTGGTCTGGCCTAAGGTTCAGTGCAATAGTCAGGCTGATGGGTGAAGGTGGGATCCCTGGCAGACTGACACACACTAGTTTTTGGTACATGGAATACATATGCAGAAATTAAATATATGGTGCCCGACAGATTGACTTACCTTTGTCATGCCCATGGGATCAGTCCCATTGACAATCCTCAACCCATTACATTTCAACCCTATAGGTGTGAATCTTTTCATTATGACAGAGAATGAAACTATTTCTCTTACTCTCACTTAAGGACAATGAATATCCTGGCACACCGATGGCCACGGAAACTGCATTTATTTGTCCCCAATCAAGCTGACTCAGCCCACGCTTACTGTAGGGTTCATGTGGAGAAACTGTCCATGACTGCAAATATCTGGACAGGAAATTGTGTCTTTAATTAAAATGTCTTCCTTTCAAAATGTGCTTGTTGAACTCTTCACATGCCACAAGGGTAATACCGGTAAGTCCAGTACACACACACGGAAAAATTCCCTCATTAAAAACTCAGTATAAGGCTGTGCTAAAACCACAGGTGACTGGTAATGCATGATCCTATAAGGCTAACTTGCTTAAAGGGAGATAATAATCTCCATGCATTTACATATGATCTATTATATATGTTTTAGAAACCCACTATGTGTGTCAAACAGAGATTGTTCCCTGCATGAGCATCAACAGACAATAAGTGTAGGCCTTTTTTTCCTCTGTGAAAGCTTCCCTTGGTTTGGTAGTTCAGCTTGAAACAGACATCACTAGGCAGCATCTCTCCTAAAAAGACGATCCCTCAGCTCTGATCACAGCATTACAGCTATCGCCACTGGGCATTATACGTGAGAAAAAATGTTTGCTCTGTCAGCAACTGTCTGGACTTCTTCGCCTCATAGCACAACTCATACTGCATATGCAAGTCGATTTCTAGTGTGGGCAGATTTCAGTGCGACATTTTGATTTCAAATTCAACTTGAGAATGCAACAGAAGATTGAGCTCAAATCCCTAGAAATACTTTATATAAGCAGCCAGCAAGCTGCAGGAGAGAGCATATGAAGCAACAGCAACAACACAATGATTCCAATGATTTTCAGTTTCAAGGATAAGTGTTTCATAAAGAGAGGAGCAACCTTCACGTTCCTGCACTGGACTAATTTCCCAGCCGATTAGACTGTTGCCAGGCTATTAAATAGGTGTATCAGTCGCTATAAGCCCCATAGATGTGGGTCAATAGGGGCCTACTACACCCACTAGTAGGTCTTATCATCAATTCACATGGTAGATCACCGAAAGAAGGTATAAAAGAACACTATTTTTTTTGTCTAACCCAAGAAATTGTAGTTTTATTGCATAACTGTTTCTTTGACCTAAACCTAAAGAAGCCAATTTGTTTGTGTTCAAAACGTGACGTTTCATTCAGTTTTACAACATGTTATGGTGCCTTCAAATGAAAGTCGTGAGCTCGTGTTTACAACAAGGGAAGTCTTGTACACGATATGCTTGGCGTTCAAGTGGTTAAGTCGTTAGAACACCGCTGCTAAGCAACGGCGAAATTAACGTTACTGTAGGTGTCTAGAAGCCACAGAGGCTAGCAATTTAGCAAGCTAGCAAGTTTGTAACATAATGCAGTAAATGTAAAGGCATAATGAAAGAGGGAAAAGATGAGGCCGTCAGAAATATCAACATTTTCCTCTGACATATTATAAAATTACGAAGAAAAACAAAATACGACTAAAATTACAATATATTAACTTATTACGCACCGAAAAATTTACTTCCATGGCCTCCGCCATTTCTGACAACATCAATAAACACGTCACAACTCGTGAACTCTGAGCTTTCAGAAACTTTTTACTTGCAAGGTCGTGAATACCACAAGAGGGGGGCGTTCATATGAACTCTTCTTGTGAACACGGTAAATACAACCCCATTTGAAGGCACCAATATAACGTGTTACTTCTAAGTTTAACTTTCACTTTTACAACAGTAGGTATAGTAGGCCCCTACTGACCAACATCTATGGTGCATATAGTGACTGAAAACGCCCATTTTATGGCCTGATAACAGTCAAATCATAGAATTACGTAGTTTCCTGCCACTTGTGGTCATTTTATGCCTCAAAGCAGTTGGCTTTTGTGGCTTAATAGGGGAGGTCTTTCCTTATATTGCCAGTCCAATCTGCTTGTTAAACAAGTGTGGGAGTAATGTTTCAGAGCTGTCACTGCAAGGCTCTAAGCACTGCTTTTTTTTTTAGATACAATTCCCATAGTGATGAGAGAACAGACGTTTCATTAGTAAATTCATATAGTGTAGACTTTGCTACAAGGAGATGAGTTGATTAGAAATCTAATTTAAAATGCATTACAAAGCCAGTGGGGAAAACATATTGGAGATTTGGTTTACAATTTTTGTTATGGCTGTCACAATTTGCTAAAAGGCTTATGCCAATGGAAATGTAATGCATCCCTAATGCACATATTCTCTCCATGCAGGCCTGCACTGCACACTTCTTCTTCTTCAATAGCCTCACTTGTTAATCTGGTCAAAGGTAGATGGGTTTTTGTTTCCAGCACAAAGCGCGTGAGTGCTGTCCGAGGTTACGGTGGTTACTTAATGGTTTCTAAATTGGGATTTCGTCGGTTTGTTGGAGGGTGAATTAAATGCACTGGCGTATCCCGGTGGTTGCCTAGTAACGCGCTGGCAGTGGGCGCCGTAGAGAGATCTCTATGGTGGGCGCTCCATTAAAACCGTTGGCGCTCCTGACCTTGGCGTCGTATATGCGCAAAGCACACAGACTGTGCAAAGCAGGAGATAAGAGTAAAGATCCGTGTGTTTGATACCGAAACCGGGGGAAATATATTCACACACAACAGCAGCAGCAGCAGCAGCAGCCCCATTGTCTCCTAGAGAAACGGACGGGCATGGTATGGAGGAAATCTCGAGATGGAGCGCGTATCAGCTTCTGTAAAAGCAGGTGAGTTAACCTAATGATTCTGGGTATTGTTTTTTTATTTGTGGAACGAATCTTTGTTCAGATTGATCACTGACATCTAAGCTAATGATTTCATTTAAAGCTTAGCGATAGACTAATTGTGGGGAATTTATTGGCTCGCTATTTCTTCCCCATATTATCCAATATTACACCGTCCTAGACCTAGATTAAATAATATGCTTCTCAGTCACAACGTGAGGCAGTACACACACACACACACACACACACACACACTACAGCAGTTTGTCGATGCTATCTGGGCTGTGGCTTCTCTCTGGGTCTGGATCCTTGCATTCATTTATAAAGCACTGGTCATTATGTTGAGTGCTACCTGCATGTTCTCTATAAAGTATAGTCTCCTCTGCGTCAATCCCTGCTCCTCTTTATTGCTCTGCTAAATTAAGGGGGATTTGGGGAATCAACTAGAACGGGTTTGATCCACACCAGTCGAATTACAAGGGCATTTGGAGCCCACTGTTGTCTGACATACTATAGTGCTCCTTTCTCAAATGCTTTCATGTCAAGGGCCCCCAGGCTACCAGAACCTAATCGATAAGATGTTGTCCCAGAGATTTTTATTAGTGGTGAATTGGTGTTGAATTGTGTGCCTGTCGATGATGTAGGTGTAGAGATAGTAATGGTCGGAGAGAAATTATAGCAATCATTCTAATAGGTCTGTAACTGCGAAGAAGTCAGCCAAATTAAAGTATTTTGGTCCCAGGAAATACCTTTTGACCCAAACCTCCTCTGTGATGCATAAACATCTGGCTGGTGCAAAATAGTCTATTTACTATAATATGTTATGGTTGTAAAACATCTTGATTTTTGAACTTATCACTTACAGAGTTATTGCAAGCATTTAATTGGCAAGGCATATTTCACCCATGTTTCCTTCCTTTCCTGTTGCTGGGCGTGTTGCCAGTCTAAATTGCCCCAAAAAAACTTGCAGTGTATCAAACTGGACTGAGTGATGGCTCGTTTTTATTACAGGGCCCATTTGATGTAAGCTATAAAGCTTTTATCCACATCTGTCCCATTGCAGACCACAAGTTTGAAAAAAAGAGTACTCTGCAGCCCAGGCAGTATTCAGCTGCTTTGGCAGTCTGCAGTACAATCAGTAAAACAGTAGCCTACATAGCCTCGGAAATGTGATTTAATGTTAGATAGCAAAATAAAAGCACACCTATTGATACTAATATCATGAATGCATGTGCAATTTAAAAGGAAATGCCGCTTTTTTTAAGAATTCATAGCGTCCCTTTGATCTCCAGCAGATCCAGCAGTGACAGGCGATACAGACAACTAAGCAAGTCTGGTGATGCCCACTATACGGCCCGTAGGTGCTAATTTGATAATTGACAATGATTTCACAGCAAGTACTCTGTGAACAGAGAGGATTTTTCTACCTCCAAATGATTTATTATCAGTGTCAGCTCCAAACCAGGAGATGTGCCCCGATCTACAAGAAAAAATCAGGTTCTCTATCTTTTCCATTTTAATGTCTTGGGGGCCGTACATCATTGTCATATAGCAGATAGTGGGGATTGAACAAGTCTTGTCCTTTTCTGGCTATGAGGAACATTCATGAGTGTTAATTAATACAGACAAAGCCGGCCTATAGGGCAGCGATGTACAATAACTCTCAAATGAACCATATTACTCTGATGGAGTCCATATGTGCTCCACCTGTGAAAGAGAGAGTGAGCAGCCTTTATTTGCGGTGTACGTTCCTGCTGGTGTAAACAAAATGTTGAAGGGAAAGAGAAAAGCCAATGCACCACATCCATGCTTAATTAGTTTCTCATATTAGGAGGAAGAAATTGTCCCCCCCGTCCTAATAGATGGGTTCATCAGACTGACAAGAGAGCTGTTTAGCTGCAGTCTCTCGCAATGCTCGAGGCAGTACTCGTCAATAGATTTGATTAGGTTAACAAGCTCGGTTTTGCTTTGCTCATTGATGAGCCAGTGAGAGCCTGATGTTATGCATATTATGCTATCCTAGACCGTAAGGACTAAGACAGGATGCATTTTGGGATAACAAAGGAGTTAATTGGAAGACGCACCAACACAATTTGTTCTCTGTAGCTCTCCATGGGTGAGCTTACACTTGATACCTTATTTGAATACAGTATGGACATGTGATTAGGGGTGAATGTGTTTACTGAAGCGCGCACACCGGTGAACCACTAACTAGACAAACTATCATCACAGAGAAGCTCTGGTGGATGCAGTTGGGTTAGAAAAGAGATAAATGTTTGTATCTTGGCATCAATATTACTGGAATAATTAACGAGGGATTTTTTACTTAGAAATTAGAGAAAAAATGTGGAATCAACAGGAATTTATTTTTGGCTTGAAGCTGAATAAAAACCCTCCATTTCTTTTAAAGGCTAACCATTTGTGTTTGTCGAAAGAAGTGAAAAGTGGGGGGGAAATGGATTGCAGGCAGCAGACGAAGACTACCACAAATCAATTTCCCCAAAAAGAAGTGTCAAAGGATCCTTTTCCTCTTTTCTATTGAACTCAAATGGTCTTTCGCTGTCTATAAGCCTTCATCAAGTCTTTCAATTAACCTGCAATTACTCTGCTTTATGAGGAGGGGTTGGTCCCATCAGACATGTTTGTTCTAGGACACTTCCATTATGAATCTTATGGTCAGTGGCTGACAGTGTTGCTTAGATGTAAGACATAAAAACATGCAAACATTCCCTGAACATGGTGTGAGATATTTAAAATATATTAAACACTGAAACATCACAAGTCAAATATTCCTCTCCCAGTTAATCCCTCTTCAATGCATATTAAAGATTTGTCCGTCTTTTCCGTTCACTTTGTCGTTTTTACATAAGAACAGGGGTGCTTAACACCTTTTATCTCGAGATGTTTTTTCGCAGCATCGCTCCAACATCACAGCAGATGGATTTTTTCAGATTCCTCCCATCTCCTCCCCCACTGATACACAGAGATCAGTATTCAGCGATTTGTACATGTCAAAGCATAAATTTGCTCTTTTAAGACAGCAATTTGTCCCAAAAGGTTATTAGCATTGAAGCGTTACAGTGGATGTGGCATACTGATTATAAGCTTATATAGAAGTATGTCTTTAGCGCCCCAAGATACAGGAAGGAGATAATACTTTTATCAAAACTTAGTCAATTATAGGGATGTTTCGGACTATTTTCACATGGTTTTGATGTGTTCTCGTCTTGTTTTCAGATTTGTGTGGGCGGTCCATACCTGGCTGAGGTGTATTTGGATTTGATAACAGTCAAAGGCACAGTGAGTGATGTCTGTTTGACGGGCTCAGTGTTGAGAGACTGAGCGGACACTACAGTGTGCATTTGTGCTGTGCAAGGCCCAGACCATGTGGCTGGCTACATTTAGAGACCATCTGTTGCCTGCACACCTGCTACACCATCAAGGGACTGTAACCATCACCCACTGTGCTCTTCTTTGGTGGATATTATGCTCCTGCTGGTCATTCACCAAGGCGACAAGCCAGAAATTCTACCCGACGGTGACTACCCAGTTCGGGAAACTGCGAGGCCTCAGGGTCCCTGTGCCCAGCGAGGTGCTCCGGCCTGTCGACCAGTACCTGGGGGTCCCCTATGCCGCTCCGCCCGTGGGTGAGAAGCGCTTCATGCCCCCAGACCAGCCCTCTTCTTGGTCAGGTATCAAGAACGCCACCCACTTCATGCCCGTATGCCCTCAGAACATCCACAACACCGTGCCAGAGATCATGATGCCCATATGGTTCACCTATAACCTGGACACGGTAGCAACATACATTCAGGATCAGAGCGAGGACTGTTTGTATCTAAACATCTACGCTCCGACAGAGGATGGTGAGTTGGTGTGGTAAAATGAGCAGCAATGACTATCCATGTCTGTTGGTCATTATTATCGACATCGTACTGTTATCATCATAAAGCATGATGTGTGCGACCACTCCTCATGTCATTGCTGCCACCAAGAGCTGATTCACCATCCAAAGCATTATTGTTCCACTTGTTGCAATCATATAGAATGCTGCAGAAATGAGAAATGAGTTAGTGGTTTTGACGTGAAGTCATGCAACAGAGGTGTAGTTCATTTATAGCCTAATGTTAGCTTTTAACTTCTGGCGATTTCATTTGCGCTTCAAAAATCATAAAAGTGCTGTTCATTTGTGAGGATTAACTTGCACAAAACATGTAAGTATCATAAACGTGTGTTTGCCACACAGCTTATTTTCTGCAATAATCCAAAACCCAATGGAAAAATCCCATTGGCTTTTTGTTGAGGGAACCAGGGCGTTGCTGACTTCCGGGTTGGCCTACAAAAATATGTCATCCCTGGAGCTCTCTATTTCATTTGAAATTACAATCATGTGCCCATTGATAAGCAGGAGTTTATTCTTATGTTGGTAGTTGTGACAACCGAAGATACCCTGATGCCTCTGCATGTGTATAGATACACACAGAGGCACAACTAAAAATAAATGTACCGGGTTATGTGCTTGTTTTCCCACGAATAGACATCCAGTGAAATATCGCTGAGTTAAGGTGTTGTTCAAGTATTGGTCCACCTAAACTAAGAAATCATTTTCAGCATTTAAAGAGGACCTATTATGCTTTTGTGCTTTTCCCTTTCCTTTAGTGTGTTATATAGTTTTTTGTGCATGTAAAAGGTCTGCAAAGTTATGAAGCCTAAAGTCCACACCAAAGGGAGTTACTCTCCCCCACAGAAACACTGCTCCTGAACTGCCTGAAATGCCTTACTTGAAATCCTGTCCTTTCTTCTGTAACGTGGTGATGTCACCAAGTAACACATTTGCATAATACCTGCCTAGCGACTAGTTTGGCACGCACTCAAACAAAGCTAGATAGAGTGGAGCTGGAGCAGAGTCTGAAGAGTGGAGAGAGTGGTTCGTTGACCACTCACAACAGTGGGCCAGCTGACTAATCAGAGCGGACTGGGCTTTTCGAGAGGTTGGAGCAGGAGCTCAAACAGAGCATTTCAGACAGAGGGTGAAAAGAGGTGCTGCAGCACAGCCGGTATGAGAAAAATAAAGTGTTTTTTGAACATTAAAGCATGTAAACATGTTCTAGTAGAAACCCAACATACAAGTATGCGCCTGAAAATGAGCATAATGGGTCCTCTTTAAAATGATGAGCCTATAGCATATTTGGCTGTCACCACTGGGCATCAAACGTAATCCTGAAGAATTACTGAGGAGATCTAGTAAAGCTAGCAGTGCCAGCTTTCCATGTTTGTTAAAATATTACAATTTCTAATAGAATATATCTAGAATATATTACCTCCTCACAAGCATTCAGTGTAACACAAAACATTCAGCACTCAAAGTTGGACCGTGTTCAGCCTTTGTATGTAACATGCCACTCTCTGACCGACTTTTCTATGGTAGCGTAGCAACAGATAAACAGCCTGCCTGAGAGGTAGCTGTCCAAAATGGTGCAGCCCATGTTTTATAAAGCTCCTGTTCTGGAGCGCTGCTGCCTAAAGGCCTCCTCAGCCGCCACACAAACAGGTTAATTAAATCTCACACTTGCATTCACATTTCAAAGGAAATAACATCCATTCTATACATTTTTTATTTCTTTACACTATGTCATTGTTTATTTAAAATGCACCTCGGGCTTTCTCTTACTTTATTATTTGTTCCACTGATGTGAAACTTTTGCTGTTTTCATTTTTACTTATCTCTAGTATTGCAATGCCAAACTAAAAAATGTGTTATTGAAATTTTCCACTATAATATGTTTTTTTTGTGGCTTTTTGCCCCCCTCGAGTAAGAGTTTATTAATCCTTCATCAATAAACCCTACACCTCATATCTTCAGTAACTGTCCTGCAGTGGTTTACCTGAAGAATCGACGTGACAGTTTGTGTTCAAAATATAATTGTACGGCGAGATAATAATGAACCAAGAAAGATGTATTACTCCAGTCAAGGCCGAGGCAGCTGGATCAATATAACGACAGATAATAAACCATTCAAAGGTAACAGTGTGTGTGTGCATGTGTGTGGGCGCATATACACACTGTGCCATTTCCTACAAACATCTAACAGGGAACAAGAATGTGTTTACTTGATGAATACACAATTACAAACACTGATTATTTTGCACCTCGACTCTAACTCATAATGTAATTGTGTCATACATCTCTAAAGATTTGTCATCTATATTTTGTCAGAAAGCAATTACAGGTAAAAGAGCAACATGCTGTACAGTATGTTAATGGGCTGATCTTCTTTTTGAGTATAATTTATGGATCTTTTGTCTCCTGTTTGATTGGATCATATATTAACTAAGAGGCACAGTCAATCATGCTATTTTGAATTTTGAACTTCTTTTTTTCTCATGTGAATCCCAGGGGGCCAACACAAGAAAAAGGGGGCGGCTTTCTCACATGCTGAGACGCACATATCTGAAGGTATTTTTTTAAGACCTCAACGTCTTGATGCATGGATTCTTTTAGCTTGAGTTTAATGGATGGAGATCTTACAATTCTTAGTTTTTCCTGAAGAACGGTGGGGGTTCTTTTATTTTGAGTGGAATAACAAAAAAAATATTTATGATTACATTAGATTTCTGTTATTGCACCTAGTGTCTTGAATTGAGCTCTGCAGCAATCCTTCCAACCATGCACATTGATCCACAGATTGCATTAGTCATAATCGTTGGTCAATATAACAAATTGGTGTCCACAACATCATTTTTCTATTTTTATTGAAAAAATATATAATTCTGTTAGCTCGTACTAACAAGAGCTCGGTGGTGCTTTTCAGTCCAAGTCTACACACATAAAACATGTTTTTTTATGCTTGTGCATGCATATTATATCTTCAACTGTTCCATCATTACAGAATTTTCTTCTCGACCGACATCAAACCACGAGTCAAATCAATAGATTTTTCCTCTCTTTCTACCTCTAATCTATAAGATTTCAGATTTCCTTGCTTGTGGGCTTACACGCACTGTAAAAACTGTTGTTAATTACATTTGACCCTTTGATTCATACACCCCCTGTCGGAGTGTATTTACACCATGCATTTTCTAAATGTCATTACAGCTTCCAAACCACAAGCCCACCACTGCTTCTAAGCACCTTATTTCTAAGCTGTCTTTACTCATACCTCATACAGTTGATATAACGTTTTATTAACAGCGCTCCATTAATTCTCCATTTCATTACTGTTGCCACGGCTGTTGTTTGCTCAGCAAATGTGTGTGTGTGTTGACATTGCAGATATAAGGGACTCCGAAGCCAGACCCGTGATGGTCTACATCCACGGAGGCTCCTATATGGAGGGCACTGGGAACATGATGGACGGTAGCGTGCTGGCCAGTTACGGGAACGTTGTTGTCGTCACGCTCAACTACAGGATTGGAATATTAGGTGATGACTAACTTTTAATGGTGTTTCAAATGGGGGTGCTTAGACCGTTTAATGTGGTAGGATAAATGGTTATAATGGTCATTAATTTCCACTTGTGTTGTTGTTATAACCTATAAAAAATAGACATGAGAGAAAAATGTAAGATCTTGGTGGAATGGCATAGCTTGATTTGCATACAAATGTTGTCCTCAGAGGAAAAGCGATGCAAATACTTATCATGGTCCGTCCTTGTTGCACGCAAGCTGTTTTACACCCATTCTGAAAACACAATTTATCTTCCTTTAGATGGATTTATCTAATCTGTACAAGATCATCAGCCTTTGCCATTCTTGAAAGAAAAAACATGATTAAAATACTGTATGGAGGGAAGCAGCATTCACAAGCATTCACAAGGTCAAGAGTGTCCCCATGTGTTTAACATTCAAAACAGTGCGTTGTTTAGATGAGACCAGACAAGGGAATAAGTAATAAGATCAATCGTAAGAGCACCACTGACCTCTGTGCAGGTTTTATGAAATTCATGTAGAGAAATAGGCGCAAGTAAAAGATTTATGCACATTGAATTTTATGAAGTCAAAAGCGAGGAGAGAATTCAGATTCGATGAGCAGAGCCCTGATCACTTCCCTGCTTGGAGACTATTATGCTAGGAGTTGACTAAAGTAGTCGAGACACTGTGGGAGCGCAAAGGCATATTTGCACCTGAGGGGGAAACGGCGTCAGCTCACTCAGATGGCCTGCTGGGCTACAACTTTAGATCAAAGCTGTGACATATACTGTAGATCTCTACTTCGGCACTGGCTCTGATGTCTCTCTGTACACTTCAGGCTTCCTCAGTACTGGTGACCAGGCAGCAAAGGGAAACTACGGACTCCTGGACCAGATTCAAGCCCTCCGTTGGATCAGTAAGAACATTGGTTACTTTGGAGGGGACCCGGGTCGCATCACAGTTTTTGGATCTGGAATCGGTGCTTCCTGTGTCAGTCTGCTAACCCTGTCCCACCACTCAGAGGGTAAGAATCACCACCTCAGTTATCTCTGACTTTGACCAATACAGTTTTGTTATTAAAGTTAAAGTAGTAATTAATGCAGTCATTTAAAAGCATTGTCAAAATCCACAATCTTCATATCGCAATCACGTATTAATGCCTTATCTCAAAGATGTCAATGTTACTTTTTGAACAATAATTTTTCATCATTTTGGAATTTTGTTCTTTGTTTCAAGCGCAGCTCCAAATGGTCTGTCAGGGAGATGAAGTGTTATGATATGGGAGTAGGGTAAAGGGGGTATTCGTTAAGTAAGTGATTGCTTTTGTTCCCCTCTACTCAATCTAATCAGCCTAAAAGCTTTGCCTCTTAAAATGTGAAGCTCTCGAAGAAGCCTACTGGCATTATAAAGTTTTCACCATGCCATCACGTCCACCTGCGTCCATCAGTGTTTTACCATTCCAGCTGACTAATATTTCAGTCTTTTAGTGTCAGATTTGTTTACCCTCTTCCACCCATCTACATACAGTGTGAATGGTGAAAAGTTTCAAAGTTTGTCCACAAAATACCAATGCAAAAAAACACCATACATTTTTTTGCATTGTCGCTCTGTATTTGCAAAGCCTTGAGTGAAGACACTGTTTACTAAAGACAAGGTTTGTATGAGCATGACGCAGGAACAGAAAAAAAAGCCAAATTCTTTGGATATTTTCTTTTTTTCCAACATATATTGGCAGTTTAAAGCTGCATTTGGGAACTTTGAGCAAATATGATAAAAAGTTATTTTTCATAACACTGTCACTATTTCCTGACAGTAGTGCATGAGACAGATAATATGTTCCTTTGTGTCCTCCGGTGCTCGTAATGACATTTGCAAGATTTCACAGCGCCCGAAGGAAAACAACCAATCAGAGCCAAGCAGTCTGTCAATCACTGCTCGTGAAATTCGCAAACTTCGATCAAACGGTCAAACTAGGCAGCGCTAATAAAATATTAATCAAGATTCTGTTACTGTAAGGCCTATTTCTCGCCTCAAGTGTTTTCAGAAACATTTTTTTTAGAAAGTTTGTGACCCCGCCGCCATGTTGAAAACATTCGAGCCAAAACCAAACACAAACTCCAGCCAGAGCAAACTTTCTCATTTTACAGCTAAACAGTACACTACAAGATGTTTCTGAAAACATTTGAGGCCAGAAATAAGCATTACAGTAACAGAACCTTGATTCATATTTGATCAGCGCTGCCTAGTTTGACCGTTTGATCGGAGTTCACGAGTTTCGCAAGAAGTGATTGACAGCTGCTGTAGAGACTGCTCGGCTCTGATTGGTTGTTTTCCTTTCGCTGGTAAAATCTTGAAATGCCATTAGGAGCGCTAGAAGGACAAAGAGGAACATGATTTTTTTTTTTAGATTACTTGTCTCATGCACTACTGTCAGGATAAAGTGACCGTTTTACAAAAATAACTTTTTTTATCATTTGTTCTAAGTTACCGACTGCAGCTTTAATTGAAAATGTCACATTCTAATCCAGCTTCCACTTATTTTTGAAATGACAATATAAATCAACCGGAATTCAATTAAAATACCTGTGTATAGAGTAAACATTACCCGAAGGAAACCGGTATCTGATATCCGCTTCTTTTTAGTGGATATCATGCCATTTGTTAAACACTTATCCAAAGCTCCTTGCAAGAATCAAAGGTGCGTATTTCATTATGGGCGGCCCATGGGGAATTGAACCTCTTATCTTTGCCGTATTATTGCCCCGGCTCTCCCATTGATGCTGGACAAAGACACAAGAAGGGCACAAATTGTGTGTTTTCGTCAATGCCAGGGAGGCTGCGGCAACTGTCCTTTGTGAGGTTTGTATTTGATGCCCTCGCTCGGCTGCAGCGAATGCACAAAGACCTCCGGCTGTCTTTGAAGTAGACTAGCTAGCTGCTGCCCTAAAAAAAATTGAAATAAATGACAGCGAAGGAAGGAGAAAGTGACACTGTCCCTGCACTTTTTTCCAGCGACTGCTATATGCCTTAACCTCAGCAGAGTATTTTTTGACTTGATACATATCGCTTGTCATTTTTAGGTGGTAGATACAAAATCCCGAGAGACAGAGGTGACGCACTGCATATAAACAATTCAACAGAGCATCGTGTTTACTGTATCAACATTGAAGGATCAGGGTTACTGCATATTAATCTCCCTGCACAGACCCTCCACCGCACAGTTGGCATCAGAAGTCTATATGTAAGCTGTGCAGCTTGTTAGACACACAGTATTAATGATTTGTGTGTGTGAATAACTGGCGTAGGAGAACCTCCTCCACTGAAACAATGCTGCAAATCATTAAATTGACTTGGACTCACTGTCATCCGCATATAGTAATGACACCACATGAAAGAAATAAGGGGATCAACAGAGAAAAGCAAGTATTTTTGTATTTTTTCATCATTATAATAACAATAGAATGGGACAGCATCCTATTAGCAGCTCATTTCTTCCACCAGCTGCTTTTCTGAGCTGCTTCTCATCAGCCAGGCTCAATCTGGCCTTTTCACTCTCTTTCACTCTAATGCTTTATCTCCTTGGCTAGTATTCCAAGTACATCACATGTGGGCTTGTTTGCTTTTATCTACCTAAATGTTGTGTGTCAACAAACCTCGGATTTAATTACCAGCCAGGACAGCGACGCTGGTATTGTTTTCACCTTGTGTATGTGTGTGTGACAGATTTTGTGCACACGATAGCATCATAACCGTGCAAGATACAGTCAAGAAACTTTACAGATGAGTAGTTGAAATCAAACTGAAGTTTGTGTTCGAAGATGGGCATAGTCCGAGCAAGAGGGGAGTGGGGGGGGGCGAAAGGGCCATTTGCCCCCCCACTTTACAATCCTGGCACAATTTGGTGCGTGGCTGGTGTGATCCCATCACAAGATGGTCTCTAGTTGTGAATAGCAATTAGTGTAAAGTGAATCATGCAATCATGAATCATATCCTTAAAGGGGAACACCACCTAAATTAAGAATTCCAATGTTCCAAGTGTCCAAGGTCAATCAATATTTGTGAACATGAGCTCCTCTCTCTCAAAGCCAGAAACCAGAGAAGTAAATCTCAAACTTTAGCCTTGATTTTCCTTGATCTCCCCGACAGTTTTTGGAGATTTCTCTCAAAATTCCCAGATCAGAGGCAAATCGGCATTGCTCGCCGCTCACACATTGGTATTCGAGTGTCATGTGTGAACTGCTCAAAGACGCAAGCCGAGACGCTCACCAATGCCTCGCAGACATATTCCAGATATGTAGCTTGCTAAATATCTGGATCTGTCGGGGACTCCGGCCACAAGCTACATCCAATGAGAGTGCGAGACACGGGTTGAGGGAAAACCTGGGGGAGGACGGGTCGCCTGTAAGAATAGGAACTTACTGTATGTGTTGCATTTGCATGAAGCAAAGTTGTTGTTGCACTAGAATAATAGTAAAAAAAGAGTGTAGAAACAGGCTATTTTGTGAACACAACATCAGCAATGTGTCTTGCGCATGGTATCACATCATTTACTGTGTATTTCTCGTGTGTGTTTTCGTGACAAAACATAGTTTGGAGACCTCATCAGGGATTCCTCCCGGTGTAAGACCCTGTCGCTGGTCAGTCATGTAGTGTGAAAACCACAACGACATAAAGACTCCCGATTACAAGACAGCAAGTTGTGTAGTGTGAACAGTACAGCGACCTGACCACTTTGAAAGTCGTGTAGTGTGAACTTGGCCCAAATGAGCTTTATTCTGTTGTAGTGTTCTCAGTTGTGAAACAGAAAATGTTCTCATATACTCAGATCATTCCCCTGGATGCTCGCAGTGTCATCTATAACATCGCTCCTCATTCACTGTCTAAAGAGTGGAGCAGCTCCAGACTCTATACTCTTTGACATCACAAATTTGAGTTAAAGCACTCTAGTTTTTGGATTTGCGAGACAGTTGTTCATGTTTACTAATATTCTGGACTGTCTTAGACCATAGGAATAACATATAATAACAAGAATACTAATGCTAACCACTGCTCTCTGGTTCTTCTGTTGTCTTCTGTGTCTCTTTGTTCTGAATTTTGCGTCCCAAGGTTTGTTCCACAGAGCCATCATCCAAAGCGGTTCAGCCCTGTCCAGCTGGGCTGTCAACTACCAGCCAGTCAAGTACACTCGCATGCTGGCCGAGAGGGTTGGCTGCAATGTGCTAGACACCGTGGACATGGTCTCCTGCCTGCAGAAGAAGAGTGCAAGGGAGCTGGTGGAGCAAGACATCCAGCCTGCCCGGTACCGTGTGGCTTTTGGTCCCGTCATTGACGGAGACGTCATCCCGGACGACCCGGAGATCCTGATGGAGCAGGGGGAGTTCCTCAACTACGATATAATGCTAGGTGTTAATCAGGGAGAAGGGCTACGCTTTGTGGAGAATGTGATGGATCTGGAGGACGGCGTGTCTGGCAGCGACTTTGACTTTGCTGTGTCAGACTTTGTGGACAGTTTGTATGGCTATCCAGAAGGGAAGGACACACTGAGGGAGACAATTAAATTCATGTACACAGACTGGGCCGACAAGGACAACCCAGAGACCAGGAGGAAGACCCTGGTGGCCCTCTTCACCGACCACCAATGGGTGGAGCCCTCAGTGGTGACGGCTGACCTACACGCCCGCTACGGCTCACCTACGTACTTCTACGCCTTCTACCACCACTGCCAGAGCCTCATGAAGCCAGTGTGGTCAGACTCAGCGCACGGAGATGAGGTGCCTTATGTGTTTGGCATCCCCATGGTGGGCCCAACTGACCTCTTCCCCTGTAACTTCTCCAGGAACGACATCATGCTCAGCGCTGTGGTTATGACTTATTGGACCAACTTCGCCAAGAGTGGGTGAGTAACAGCAAATCCAGGGACAAACCAAAGTACATTTTGCTCGTTTTCAGGTGCATATTGTATCTTGGTTTTCTACTAGAACATGTTTACATGCTTTAATGTATAAAAAACTTTATTTTTCTCATACCAGCTGTGCTGCAGCACCTCTTTTCAACCTCTGTCTGAAATGCTCTGTTTGAGCTCCCCCCTTCCCGAAAAGCCCAGTCTGCTCTGATTGGTCAGCTGGCCCACTCTGTTGTGATTGGTCAACTGAACCAAACTCTTCAGACTCCGCTCTAACTAGCTTTGTTTGAGGGCGTGCCAAACTAGTAAATGTGGTACTTGGTGATATCACCACGTAACAGTATAAAAGGCGGTATTTCAAGCGAGGCGTTTCAGGCAGTTCAGGAGCGGTGTTTCTGTGGGGGAGAGTAACTCCCTTTGGCGACAGACCTTTTACATGCACAAAAAACTATATAACACACTAAAGGAAAGAGAAAAGCATAATATGTCCTCTTTATCATTAATATGACTTATTTACATAAAGTTGCAGTGCATTCTATATCCCATTTTACACTCCTTTCTTGCGGTATAATATAACTGACCTCACTTGTGCAGACTTCATTTGTGTTGAGATGTTCCACCTCTAACTTGTGCTACATTCACCCTTCCTTTATCACGCTGATTAAAGGACTGTAGGATTCAGCCTTAAGTAGTGCCTCCTAATTAAGTGCAGCCTGAACTCCCACTGCCGTGTCTCCCAGCCTTTATCTACTGCTCTCCTTTGTTAGTTCACAAGAACTCTCATATGGAACGTGGTGCTTCAGTTTTTATTATCAATTAATATGAATTTTCTAACGTCCAAAATCTATAGATTACCTTTATCATTAATGCACACTTCTTACTGTAAGTTAGGTCTGCTCTCCCTTGCACAGATTTATTCAGTTAACTTTAACACTTGCAGTCACTAGATAGTTAATTGTGCACACTACACTACCCGCAAAATGCTAACAATTTTGGTGATGCTTAACTGTACAGTCACATTAAATGAGCACACACCATCTAATGAAAGCTGTGTTGTCTCTTTTTTTAAAGAGCCAGTTCAGGCTTCTGTATAACCTCTCTTTACGCATATAACAAAGTTTCATCACTTTGGGCAGACTTCCTGACCGTGATGGATCTTAAAATTTACAGCTTAATTCACATAAATGTTTAAAGCAGTCACTCGCTGTTTAACAAAGAGGTTAAGTTGAAGAGAAAATTCAAGGAGGCAGTTAAGAAGCATGCCGTAAACCTCTGCCAGCTTTACTGTGAGTTGGACTTTCAAGTAGGGCTGGCACAAATAAACAGTACAGAAATATCATGTATATATCCCATGTTTGCTTGCAATATTCAATATTGATACACTGGTAGCAAATGTTGGTGTCTTTATTGAAGGTACTGTGTAGATTTGAGTATGAAGTCTTCAAGTTGCTGTCTTTGGATTATCATTAAAAGCAGTGACATTTTAAAGTATTCCTAGGATGACAGGAGACGTGTTCAGCTTAACAAAGTTTTCAGCAGTTGACCTGATATTACACTAACAGTGACTCAGCACTGGGGAAACATGCTGTTGAAAGTGCAACAGAGTGAAACTCTGCACCTGACAGCTTGTTTTACAATTTGTCATACAGAGGCACAGATTTGCTGTGTGTCTTTGAAGATAAGAGACACCTAAGTGAGTTGCACTGAGGACTCCACTGCTGCTGCCCTGTTGCATATTGAATGCATAGCTGCAATGAGTCTTTGTGGATGATGACTCCAGCAGTAGACGAAGCACAGCACAGGTCACAGTAGGCTGTTGTTTTAGTGTGTAGGAATGAGGGAACGCTGAGCCCTTGAGGAAAGACGGTGATATTACATTGTGTTGACGTATGTCAAAGAAGTTACAATTTAACAGACAAGCCTTTTATTTTGATTTGCATTTGGAACGGCAATATTGCATTTATACTACCCAGGGCTGGGCGATGGGGTTGGAAATCAGTATCACAATATGAACTAGAATAGCACTCGGAGAGCACAAGGTGCCCGAGTACCATTGCCCCCCCCTCTCCGTTCAGCTAGCGCCATCATCCACGTGTATTTTTGTTTAGGTTGAGATCAGCTGTACGTAGCGGATCATCGTAAAACACTTCACTCAAACTCGACAGAAACAAAATAAAACTCACCTAAACCGTCGTTGTTACTCTTTCCAAGAATCAGCAAGTGTGCTTTCGTCGAACTCAACTGTAATTTCATTGAGTTTAATGTGAAAAAACGCTGAATCTACAGTTTTCCCCCCGCTCTCTCTCTGTCTTTCTCTCGGAAGAAAAAAGGCGGGGTCATGCGTCATCAACACATCATCAGTTACACTGCGCATGTGTTATACTCAGAGGTCTTAATGTTCTGGCTGATCGGAATCCTTAAAAGAATTCCTGAATCCAGCTTATGGTCCGGATCGCCACCAAAATCGAATGGATTGTTCATTGTGCCACACCCCAACCCTCCAAAAAATTCAATCAAATCCATCGCAGACTTTTGGACTAATCCTGCTAACAGACAAACAAACAAACCAACAAACAAACCAATAACAATATACATTATGGCAGAAGTGGGACCAAGTTATTGTTTTGCAAGTTACGAGTAAGTCTCAAGTCTTTGCACTCAAGTCACAAGTCCTAAACTTTGGGTTTTCGAGTCTTAAACAAGACACAATGCGCTCTGCAACTCTTTTTTTTGTTGACCACCACGTAGTTGTTGTACGCAAACAAAATTATCTTTGGTATATTTTTTTCCAATTGGCGCTCACTAATGTAACGTAACATGTAAAGTTTTTGATGGTTCTCTCTTGGATGCTGTTGAATTGGTTCAAACAAAGTGAACCTGAGGAATTAAGTGTTGACTTACTGGGAATGAATAGCGTTAACATTAGTTGATTCGGGAAATGAAGGGAAATTAATTGATTTGTTGCACACTTTTTAAATAACATACTTTTTAATCTTTATAAGTATTTTCGAGGCTAAAGGCTCAAGTCCAAGTGAAGTCACGAGTCATTGGTGTTAAAGTCCAAGTCGAGTTGCAAGTCTTTTTTGATTTTGTCAAGTCGAGTCATCAAAAAGTCATCAAATTTGTGAGTCGAGTCGGACTTGAGTCTTGTGACTTGAATCCAACCTCTGCATCATGGTATGGCAAATGTAAAATCACATATGAAATAATCAAACTAATGTTCAAAGCAAGGAACTGTGAAAAATCAATGACAAATTTGCTTTTTTTTACAAGCTGTTTTTTATTAGGCTACAGCTTGTTCTGAATCATCAATTTGGACAACAATGTTTCGAGATAGATATCTTGATGAGATCATATGATTGCAATATGATGATATTCTGAAAGTTGATTAACAGTAAGACTGAATTATTGCCCATGACTCAAGTTTTTCTGTCTATTGTGTGTCTGCAGGGATCCTAACAAACCAGTGCCACAGGACACCAAGTTCATCCACACCAAGGCCAACCGCTTTGAGGAGGTGGCCTGGTCCAAGTACGACCCCTACGACCAGCTGTACTTGCACATCGGCCTGAAGCCTCGCATCCGTGATCACTACCGCGCCACCAAGGTGGCCTTCTGGAAACACCTCGTGCCCCATCTCTACAACCTCCACGACATGTTCCACTACTCCTCCACCACCACCAAGGTCACCCCACTGGATCCCACCCAGTCTAATGGCAAGAGGGCCGGCAGCACTGGCCGGCCCCCTGTATCCACCGCCCACAACGGCGAAGGCGGGAGGGAGATGGGCCCTCTGATTATGCCGAACCCAAGAGATTACTCCACAGAGCTCAGTGTCACCATTGCCGTGGGGGCGTCACTGCTCTTCCTCAACGTCCTGGCCTTCGCTGCTCTGTACTACCGCAAGGACAAGCGCAGTCGGCAGGACACGTCCCAGCAGCCCAGCCCCCAGCGTGACAGCAAGGGCAACAACGTGAGCCACACCACCACCATAGACGAGACCCTGTCCCAGCAGAGGAACCAGTGTGAAGCCCTTCACAATCCTCTTCACGTCTCGCCCAGCTTGGACTACTCACTGAGCCAGCGCCGCTCCCCCGACGACATCCCTCTGATGACCCCCAACAACATCACCATGATCCCCAACTCCCTGATGGGCCTCTCCAACATGAGTCCATACAGCACCTTCCCCGCTGGTTACAGCTCCGCAGGCCTGCCCAGCACCCACTCGACCACTCGGGTATAGCCTGGCAGGAGACGAGAGGAGATGTGAAGGAGAAGCGTGACGTACATAAAACATGGAAATGTAAAGCTGTATTTAGGATGTGTAGGTAAAATAGGATTGAATATGTTCGTTATGTCTTTCCAAAAAGTGTACAACCGCCAACATCCTGCCTTTGCTCTCTCATAATAGGAAGTCTAACTGCAGAGTCATTTTATAATAATCATTTTCAAAAGGCAGACAAAAAGAAAAAGTGCATTTCATTTTCCACTTTGGCTTTTTTGGAACTTTACCTAGCAAGAACTTAGTATAATGTTTATACAGTTGGATTTGTATGGGAAGCTTTTTCTTACTCTGTGATATCTATTTTGATCTCGTGGAACGAAGTGACATTACATCTCATGGTGGACAGAGATGAGATCTGGAAAAAGCTGAAAAGCAGTATTATTATTATTATTATTATTATTATTATTATTATTATTCAAGCAATTTTATACATATTTCTCATGGTACATTGCTTATTATGAAAATGTATTTTTACTGTAATTACTTTAAAATGCCTTGTAACTCACTCACATAAGGAATTACTGTGGAATCATAACAACAACAAATTGAAATTTTACTCAAATACTGGTCACATGTGGTGAAAATGTCCAGTTTAGCCAAAATATTTCTAACTGGGAGTGCAAAATATAGCACTCCTGTGTGTGTGGGGGTGTGATTTGGTGCGAGTGTGTGGGTGTGTGCTGAGAAGTGCATTACAAAAATGTAAATTAGGCATTGTTTGAAATTAACCATTCAGATTTGCATATGTAGTGTTGTGTAATCTATTGTAGTCTATTTGAGTATCCTTGCTATATTTTTGTTTCACGTGTCTACAACTTTGCTTAATACGTTGTAGGAATATAACTTCTGCTTTACTATAAAAAGAGAATTGCTTCAAATGTGTTTTCCTACTCCAACCAGCTCATGGTTCTTTTGGCTTGGCTTCTTTGTACAGAATAAACTTAGACCAACATTTCATTTGTCGTTTGTTTATGAGTACTATAAGGTCTTCGGAAAGATAACTGTAATTACATTGTAATTGTATGTATACCAACTCAATTATTCACATTTTAAAAAGAGTTGTCGTGCAGCAGATTATTGCGCCTACTGTACTCCAAGTGGTTTGGACCCCGTTCGTACCAAGATATATCTAGGGGTCACTCTTTACTGAACGGACATGATGGACATGAAGCTTTGAGATTTGATTTCTTTGAATCTATCATAATGTTGTTTAATCTAAATGAGACGCCTATTAAAAGATTTTTGGAACTAAAGATGAGTCTTGTCAAAAGTTGTGATGATAATGTGTCTTCAAAAGGGATACTACAGTGTCTGGGTCAGGGTTAGAGTTGAAGTTAAATTAGCCCCAGTTTGTGCCTCTCATGTATGCTAATGCATGATAATGAAACATCAAAGTCTGTGTACAGGTTATGGAGAGTATTACAGCATATGTGAAAAATGTTGTATCAAGCTGTTTGTGACTCCAGAGGGAGCTGATAATAAAATCGTATAAATCTGGAAAAAGATGTGGGGGTGTGAAAAGAAGTGAGCTTACCAGACATCTGTTGCCCGCTCCCCATCTCTGCATGATGACGCTAGTGATTCAAAGCTACATTAGCTGCTACTTGCGCACCCAGATTTCTGACAGAACTGTCTGCAGTCTAGTGGCATTGTGGATGAGGTAGGCACCAGATTTTGAGAAAAAAAAGAAGAATGGATGGAATTATAAAAGAGAAGAGATCTCCATCTCCATTAACTGTCCATCATGAATCTGACAATGTTGTGGGAGCGCAATGCTAAATAAGTTGAGTACTCTTTTGATGTCATGAACAGAATTAGGTTGCATTGGGAATAACGTGGAGTTGGGTCAGGTGTAGTTTAGGATCAGGGTTAAAGCAAGACTATGTAACTTTTGAAAAAAGATATCATTCTTCCTCTTACAAACTTTATTTTTAAGCAATAGGGGTTTACCACTACAGCCATACTTGGTCCGCTATGACCAGTAGCTCATGATGGAAGATGTTAGCTTATTATTTTCTAATGTTAGCTACCTTTTCAAAGTATAATGCTGTGTAACCATAGACTGTATATAACAAGTGGATGTAGTCACAGTGACATCACCCATTGGTTTGTGGACTACCATTTTGAAGCCTCGCGTTTGGCATTTTGGCCGTCGCCATCTTGTTTTTTTGCAACCAGAAGTGACACAAGAGGTTGGAGCAAGTTCAACCGAACGCTGAATAAG
Source organism: Sebastes umbrosus (assembly GCF_015220745.1). NCBI lineage: Eukaryota > Metazoa > Chordata > Actinopteri > Perciformes > Sebastidae > Sebastes > Sebastes umbrosus. The sequence goes on along the minus strand of NC_051285.1, from coordinate 19,163,283 downwards.
ACCTAATTACTTTTAGGCAACCAAAATGTTACAATTAACTTTCATGATTTGAAAACACATTGTGAAAGGGTAAAACAAAGCCGTGGTAGTGTCCTGTCAATCACAAGGTAGGCACGCCCTAAAGCATACCCTGCTTTATAAACTCATGTTTACAATGTTTACTGAGGTAATAAAGTAGGGTCATTTTCTCATAGACATCTATACAATCAGACTACATTTTTGCAACCAGAGGAGTCGCCCCCTGCTGGATATTAGAGAGAATACATTACTGTAGGCTATGTAGGATAATTGTCTCTGTGATCAAAGTGACTGCTGTAAAAGTTACATAGTCTGGCTTTGAGGCTATCAGAGAATGACTGCACTATCCAAACCTCACTGAGTTTCTCTGCCGTATTAGCTCATCACTTACAATTTTATGTTTATCTACCTGCAGCAACACCACAGTCTACTTTTTCCATCTTCCCTTAATCTTCCACTTGTGCCTCTAACGGCTGTTGCTCCACTCCTCCTGCAGTTTTAGGGTAAATCTTTAAAAATGTTGGAACACAGCGCCTGGTTGCAGTTTCCCCAGGCTTCAAACACTTCAGCCAGCAGAGTCTGAGATTATCATGAAAGACAATCAAACACGCAAGCAAATAAACAACCCTGTTGGAGAACAGCACAGTCCTCCCTTTGCTTCATCATGCCGTAAAACAAATAATTTAGGCACTCACCACGGGAGGTCATGGCCACTGAATTCACTTCTGACTGATGCCTGACGTGTTTTTGTCCTCCAAGTGCTTGTTTGTTTGTTTGTTTGGTGCCTGTTTGTTCGTTTTGTCACAAGATAACACACATTACCATAACGGGGATAGAAGGTGGTGCAAATATTTTTACAGGGCCCCCTCCTCCCCTGTATAAACACATGCATATTACCACTCGCAGTGCGTAAATATTGGCGAGTGTATCCATCACAGAGCAAACATAAAGATGACTCAAAGATAGAGCACTGTGCCCCATCATACATACATACTGCACATACGTTGATATATAATACACTCACAAAATTGCTGTCCATGGTACTGATCATGATATAGGTACAATTTTCTATGTGATTATGCAAAACATATATTGATATATGCATCCAGCATTTGCAACCTGCTCGGAGAGTAATGTGGTGTTTCAAAATCAGTTCATGCATTAACTAATAACTGTTAGGCAGTCTTATTAAGAGTTACCCAATAATTCATCATCTGAGCTGCTCACATCCCCGACCACCATCTGCACCAGCTTTTGTGGAATATAGTTTATTCATAAATGAATGAATTGCTCTCTTCATGTAACCCAAGCCAGAAAGCACTCTAAAACTCGTCCCCCTAATCCCATCCTTTGATTGTCAACATTATTGCTAATTCACATCTCTGAAGTAAAGCTGCCATTCTACACTCTCACATACAGTACCGAGGTTAATTAATGCTCCTCGTGTCTCTTTTTTTCTGTCTCTCGCATGGTTTTCTCAGAGATTTCAAAGGCATCATTCCTCTCTCTGTTCTCACTTTCAGATGTCATTAATCCTTTCTACATGCTAATTACTTGATGTGTTATTGCTCTTGGTTTTTTAGAGACAAAAAGGCTACAGTAGGGGTGTAAGAAAATATCAGAAATATCAGAAATATCAAATATTGCAATACTATATCTTGTGAGACTGTATCGATTCTCAAAAAGTGTATAGATTTTTGATTAATAGTTTACATGCAAAGTGTATGTGCCCCTCTCAAAGGAGTGCTATGATGTTGGATGTTACAGGGACCGTGATAACTGTATAATCCTGTGGGTGCTACGCTACTGCAATGGTGCCGTTGGTCAGGACAGCATTATCAGCTGAAACTGCCATATAAGAGCAGTGCATAGAGGCGGCGGTGAATAAGAGTAGAAAAAAATCACAATATATTGCTTACAGTATCGCATTATATTTCAATATATTGAATCGTAACCCCTGTATCATGATACATATCGTATTGCCAAATTTTTGCCAATAAACAGCCCTAGGCTACAGAGTGTAAACTCAAATCAAACAATTTACCAATCCACAAGGCTATTATTTTGTGAACACATCATCTTAAGAGGAGCAAATTTATGTTCAACAACAGATCAGTCTCTCAAATGTGCTGATTTGTGAGGGGAGCAAGTGATTGTTATGTGGATTATCTAGCACAGTTGGTAAAATGGCAGTGTGTATGTAGCTCCCTCAGCAAGTGATGGTGTAGTCTCTTACAAATATTGATAGTATTTCATTTAAACGCAATATAATGTAATATATTGAAGGGATTATTAATGTATTTTTATAACAGTTATGGCCAGTTTGTCATGGCCTTAAAATGGGAAGCAAAAATAGGATGAGGGGCTTCTCCTAAAAAAAAAAAAAAAGATAGCATGGTGTTTTCTCCCGCTCCACACTGGCTCCTTTGTGCTGAACCCAGCTTTGACATCAACTGGGTCAAACATGAGGGAGGGAGGGAAGGAGGGCAGCAGCTGGACCCGACCGTCAATGTCACCCTTGTTAGTCAACTTCATCGATGTCAGTCACTGGCATTTCGATTTATTTCACTCTTTTGTCTGTGCGTACCTCTTATCTCTGTGTGTGTTCTGAGGACACTGCTCAGACATGTTTATTGTATCCTGCTGACGTCTAGCATGTGTGTGTGCAGACAGACAACACATGCATGTTGATGACAAACTGATGAATTATTGAAAGTTAATGAAATGCACCCTACAAAACACCTCTTAGGTGAAAACGTGTTAAAAGATCTCTGGATAGTTGTGTTCATTTCTATTATGCATATTAAGGTAAAGAAAACTGTGCAACTTTGCCCTTAAAAATGTAATATAAACTATTTACGACTGGATGTATAAACTGATTTAATCTGTAATCTTCGTGGCTGTTATACTGTATAAAGTGTGCACGCAAAACTTACAAAATTACCGACATATTTTAGTGTAATCAACGGATTTGAACAGCTCAAATACAGTGGATATCACCAAATACCAAGAAAAAAAGAAACTCATATTAGAATTTATAAGCCACTCTCTGTCCCCACCACTGAACCCATGGCCCCATAAATAATGACTGGCAGCTGAAATGGGACTTTGTGACTTTAAGATGTGAGTCGGGGAGATGTGGTCTATCTATTGTTGATGAGACAAAAGCGCGACTCAGATTCATATAGGAGTGGCGGGGAATAACTCCTCATATCCTCATATCACAGTCACAAAGCGACCCAGCAAAACTTCAATAACCCCCGCACTTCTCTCTGGACATGGGTGAGTGCACAGAATCTTTAATAACTCTTATCATCTATTATTTATGTGATTTGAAAATGTGGATTTCAATAACTTACTAATGTTGCCTTTAATATATCCTTTCTGTCCTTAGACATCATGTTGCCCTTGTGCACTGTGGGCAAGATTTGCTGCAAACTAATCCTGTGTTTTCATTTATCAAAAGTATTTTGATATCCACAGATGGATCATAGATTTATCGCCGCTTGTTCCTAATATACTGTATTTTAACATACAATGATGATTTCAGAAGACTGAAAAGGAAGCAGCACATGGGCTCATCCAGGATTGCTTGCTTTTAAATAAAGAAAGAACTCCTCGTTACCTACTCTAACCCCTTTTAACCAACAAACAAGAGTGTAATCAGAGTGGCTGACACAGATGGGCATTGACTCTCATCATGCCAAGGCCATACCAGGTCAAAGAGGTGAAAAGAGGTCAGATACTCCCATAAATTAGCAAATTTCCATGAGAACTGTGGACCCAAACAACCTCTGCTAACCGTTTTTTTTCTCACTTACAAACTGTTATCTTGCAGACATTTTTTAACAGCTTTTGAGTGCTGATTGATTATCTGCCATCTTCTCTAAATGTTTTGATGCCTTTTGCACTCAATTCAAATAGAGGCTACGATGGCCTGTATCACTTTATCACTGTAACCACTGTTGCAGCAGGGCACAGCTGAAGCGTGGGCGTCTGCAGGCACTATCATTTTTGGGACTCTAGCAGTCTGTTACTATTTATACTTTAGTGGCAGTTTGTTGAACTCGCAGCCTCCGTTCCTTCCAAATAAAATCCAATTTGTGAAATTGGCATGAGAGAGATAAATGGACTGCATTAATACAGCACTTTTCTAGTCTACTGACCACTCAAAGCGCTTTACAACACATGCCAGCCTTCACCCTTTCACACACACAGTCATACACTGATGGCAGATGCCGCCATGCAAGGAGGCAACCTGCTCATCAGCAGTGGTTAGGGGTTCAGTGTCTTGCTCAAGGACGTTTTGGAGGAGCAGGGAATCGAACCAGGAACCTTCCAATAGATGACCACTCTACCTCCCGAGTAGTGTTGTCAAAAATATCGAAGTATGATATCAATACATGTATACTGAATATTTGAAAGGGTTTCAACTCTCTTCAATAGTGCAGTATCAATACACGGGTACCAGCTGCGCTTTCTGCTCTCTCGTGTCTCCGACAGCAAGTTGACAAACACTCTGCTATATATCTTTTAATAAAAATTTCAAATTTGATACCATCAATGTTGTGTGAATATTTCTCCATGGTATTGAAAATGGTATCGAATATTGTTATTATTCAAGGTATCGTATCGAAGCTAGAAATTCCAGTATCGTGACAACACTACTCCCGAGCCATGCCGCTACTGACCCTATTGTGATGTTTGGTTTTGGAGCAGAAATTTCCCTAAATCCAAGACCATTTTCTCCCATGAGAGACAATAAAGTAACCTTAACCTTAAATTATATAAGTGTTTTATTGTACTGAGATAGTTTAAGGATTTCAAAATGTGTAGCGACAAAACTCTAATATGAGTGGGGGTTGTTGTTGTTATGAAGATATTCAAATTGCCCCTCTCGTTCATTATGCTTCCACCCACTCTCTGAACACTTGACCCCAGCCCCCACCGTCATTGACACTCAGTGCCATGGTACGGGAGATGGCCTCAGTAGTTATATTGACATAGTGGTGTAGAGACGGTGCTGGTGACCCCTTCTGCCACACTACTGTGTGTGTGTGTGTGTGTGTGTGTGTGTGTGTAGTGTGGCACTAGGGTCTTTGTTTGTTTGACATCGCTGCCCTTTGTTCCTCCCTGATAGTGGCAAAAAGACAATGGATATTGTATCTGCAGCCACAAAGAGAAGCTTTTTCTTAAGGTCCCTGAAGCCAACGTTTCACTACCATCTCTCCCTCGCCTGGTGTGACCACCGGAGAAAGAGGGCAGGACCAGAGTCAGTAGGGGCCGAGCTGTGAGGTGTCGGTACCAGCAGAGGAGCGTTCACATACAGATGAAGTCAGCGCGGAGACTTATTTTACTGTAGCGACAGCTTGTAGGCAGCACTGTACATCACTGGTTGGCACTGGGATCCCTCTTGTTTGTGGAGTACAGGATCAGAAGCAGCAAATGTTTCCGGTCAGGCAGCCTTGGCTTTGCAAAGCCTTAGGTGCTTTCCTCTATCCCATTTCTGCCAATGCATTTATTAACACTGTGGATATTTGCTACCTGCTTCAACACCGCAGCTTACACTGGAAGAAATGCATGAGATTGTCGTGAAGTCAGTGGTGACTGCTTAACTTTGGACGCTTTATTGGGAATCGCTGCTTGAACTCTTGTTTTTGTCACTAATTTTTTTTTCTGTTGCTTTCTTGCCTGTTGGGGGGGTTTTTGGTGTATATGCTCATGGATTTGCAGAAAGAGCGAGGCCCTTTTTCATAGCTCCCCCACAGGGTAAAAGAGTTCCCCCACCGTGGCGTAGATGTGCTGTGTGGTTATATGTGCGGTGTGTGCCGCCTGTGTGCTGATATATTATGCCCCCTCAGGTTGTTATGATTGCTGTATCCGGTGCATTGGGGCAGTGCCCTACCCATCCCTGGTGGCCACCCTGCTGTTCTATGCCGGCATGGCGTTATTTTGCGGCTGCGGGCATGAAGCGTTGTCCCAGACCGAAGTCCTCGTTGAGACTTACTTTGCCCGCAACGTTCAAGACTTTGCGGTCATGGCCTCCTTGTGAGTGACGCTTTCAATCAATTCTCTAAATTGTTATTTTTAACCTTTTTCTGAATCGTTTCATTCTATTGTTTGACCTGACTTCTCTTCCTGTGACTATCCCAGTATCAAATACTTCCAGTACGTGATCTACGGCCTGGCATCGTTTTTCTTCCTCTATGGTATCCTGCTGCTGGCTGAGGGTTTCTACACCACAAGCGCTGTCAAGCAGACCTTTGGTGAATTCAGGAGCACCCACTGCGGCCGCTGCCTCAGTCTAACGGTGAGAACAGAGAGGAGGGACGTAAGGAGGGAGGGGAAATATGACGTCATTGTTAAGATGCTGAATGCTGGTTTCTTTTAGCTCCTGAGCTCAATGAAATGTTCTTTGTTTCAGCAGTTTCTAGAATCATGAATTACGGTTGATAGCTGCCACATTTATCACACTGAAACCTGTGAAATCTCTGTGACCTGAGCACTTTTTTATTTCAACAGTTCATCGTAGTGACGTACATCTTGGCTTTCATCTGGCTGGCAGTGTTTGCCTTCACTGCTATCCCGGTCTTCTTCTTGTTCAACATGGAGCAGACCTGCCACAACATAAACATCCTGGCTGAAACAACCCCCAGCATTAATCAGCACGGCTGGATTTGCATGGACGCCAGGCAGTATGGTGCGTTGTTCTTATAATGACTGACCGGCGCATGTCCTCCTGATGAGAATGTTAATGTGTCAAATGAAAGCCATGAATTAATCATCGGGGAGTGGATGCAAAAGTGATGTTGAATTTGTTATGAAATAATGAAGATAACCACACCTTTATCTTTATTTCTTCACGACTGTGTCCCTGATACGCTGTATGCAAGCAGGAACTTAGCTGCGTCATAACTCATCATGATTCAGCAGCAATGGTAAGAGATACTTACGTCATGTCTTCATTTAAGGTCTGCTTCCTTGGAATGCAATGCCAGGCAAGGCTTGTGGGATGACCTTGGCATCTATTTGCAAAACCAGCGAAGTGAGTAGCTGAATCCAATATTCCCTTTCACACAGTTCAGTATTTCATATCAGCATCCTCACGTTAAAATCAGTGTGCAGAATCAATGTAAAATCTACTCTAAATGGATGAGTAAGTAAGCAGACATTTTTTATATAATTGAATGACACAAACAATCAAGGAATTGGTTCAGTTCTCTGAATATTTCCTGAACTAACCTGTGTTTGATGTGTCTTACAGTTCTACGTCACCTATGACTTGTACATAGCTGCATTTGCTGGTGCCGGGATCACTCTCTTGGCACTGGTGAGCAATTGCTTTGGCAATTTTCATGCTTTCTGGTCAGATTCAATATTTCATTTAAAGGGACAGTGTGTAGCATTTTGGGGGATCTATTAGCAGAAATGGAATATAATATTCATATATAATATGGTTCGTTTTCATTAGTGTATAATCATTTGAAACTAAGAATTGTTGTGAATTTGTTAGCTTTGAATGAGACCTTCATATCTACATATGGAGTGGGTTCTCTTTACAGATTCCACCATGTTGCTCTGCCATGTTTCTACAGTAGCCCAGAACGGACAAAACCCTTGTTTTTACGTTACCTGAAGGCCACTTTAGTTCTGCGACATGCTTGGAAAGGGAGGAGTGATTGGATAGGTAGTTGGTTGCAATCTGCAACTACACCATCAGATGCCACCAAATCCTACACAATGTCCCTTTAAGATTACTCTTGTAAATACTACCAGTTGAATCACATATAAAGGGTCAGTTCATCTAAATTACAAAAAGACATATTTAGCCATGCAGATAGTTTTGGTTTTATTTGGTTAGGTTTTGAGACATTTGTCTCTTAGATTATTGCTGCCACCCCATTACAATGGAAGATAAAGAGGACCTACCATGCTTATTTTCAGGTGCATACTTGTATTTTGGATTTCTACTATAACATGTTTACATGCTTTAATGTTCAAAAAACACTTTACTTTTCTCATAACGGTTGTCACCCTCTGTCCGAAAAGCTCCTGCACCCCTCCTTCCTAACTAGCTACTAGGCAGGTATTATGCAAATTCCTTATTTTGTGACATCACTATGTTACGGAAGAAAAGGCGGGTCTTCAAGCAAGGCGTTTCAGTCAGCTCAGGAGCAGTGTTTCTGTGGAGGAGAGTAAATAGGGCTTTGTAACTTGCAGACCTTTTACATGCACAAAAAACTATATAACACACTAAAGGAAAGGGAAAAAGCATCTCTTCCAAGACCTTGCTATGAACAGTTTTCAGTGGAACTACTTTCAACCAAAGAAATTGTTCTGACAAACGCTGTTCACAGCAAAGTATGTGGATCATCCGGACAGGGACACCTGTCAAAGTCAGTTTTCAATGCTGTGCACACCACAAACAAAAGACCAAACCAAAACTACCTACATAGATAACACTCGAGTCGAACAATAAAATGTGTTTTTTTGTAATTTGGGTGAATCAATCCTTTAAAAAGATGATTCAAACACTTGTAGTGCACCAAATGTATGTTAACTGCCTGACTGTGCTGTTTATCCCAGCACATATTATGGTCAACTCTTTCTTTCTTTCCATTCTTCCCACCTCCATCGCAATGTCTTCCTTTGCAGTTTCTGTATCTGGCTGCCACCACCTACAACTACGCAGTCTTGCGGTTCCTGGGCAGGAAAGGGGTCCGCTAAGTGCAACACCTTCGTCCCCAGTCAACCCCATCTCTGGCTACGAGATGGACAGTCACTAGACTTCCATTCATCCTCTGGGAAACAGCATCTTCCAAACCTGGATCACCTGCTATAGTATTTCTTTAGTGGCCAATAACAGACAAATGTTTCTCATCACTGTTTCGTATGAACAACAGACAGAGAGATGAAGATAATTCACACCCAGCAGCGAGCTATGGCCTCCTCCTCCACAAAATCCTCCTCTCAGATGATTCTCTTAGCTTTGTTGTTCATTCTCCTCTCACAGGTCGCATTTCTCTTTTTGTGAAGCTTCATTGGTGCTGATGCTGTTGTCAGATTGTGATACATGATGTTTCATGAATAATTAAGAGCAATGACAGCTCACCTCGCAAACCATAACTGCATGCACGCCGTTCAGTGTTTACTGATGCATATATTTGTTCTGAATATGATTTTGCTGCTGCCTCATTATCACCATCTTGTCTAGCAACATCGTGTGAACTAAAGAAAGGGAGGCTGAATGTACCAAAGTTATCTGTATGGGTTAGGTGTATCCTCCCAGCTCCTTTTGTGCTTTCACTCACAATACATGTACTTTGTATTCACTCATAATGCATTTTTGCTTCGTTCAAATGCCACTGTGTAGGAGGGGAAACAAAGACACGTATCCATTTTTTCTGGATGTTTTTGGGTTACTGCTTAAAATAAGCTGTTTTTATGTTACCGAGGTGTTGATGCTTCAATAACGTGCCTCCAGGTGACTCATGTTTGATGTGTAGCCCTGCTACTTACCAAGCTGGATTGTGTTGTGTGTGTGCTCATTTTTAATGAAGGCTGATTAAAACATTTAAATCTGAAGCAGTAATTTGTGACTTTATTTAACCATATGCAGTATGTCTCAATAAAAAATCTTTCATTTTGATTGTATTACATATAAGCACCTTCGGCAATCACTAGCAGAAATAATATGCTGCCAAAGCTTTTAATTCTTAATTCTGACAATAGGTCTCATGCAAGAAGCAACATACGAACAAATTTCCTCTTATTTTTGTTTGTATCCACGATTTGTTCTTATTTTGTTAGTACCCATCGATCTCTGGGACTCACCAATGTTTTCTTATTGTTGCTCTTCTCTTAGAGAACATATTACGAGTGTCCGAGAGCACTCTTTACTTACCAAGAAAAGAAAGAAAATATATAGAAAGATAAAGATTGGGTTATTCAATTTGTGGGCTCTGGAAAATCACATCGTTATGGAGAATTGTAAAACACTTTGAATAAACACACAAAACACTGAGGTTGAAGTTAAAGAATATTTCTGCAATTAGGAGACATAATACCTTAACGCAAGACACCAGAAACCAAAGAGGAACGTCTCCTCCAAGATATCACACAGGTTATATACTTTTCTCCAAGACAAAGAAAACCCTTTCCATTGGTCAACTTACTTAACTTATTCAAAGTCATCATCATTCTGACCAGTTGACAAGCAGCCATGCACTGATCACACGTTAACATGAAACCTGCATGATCTCCCCATGTAATATCAGTGAAACACCTGTCCAGGGCAAGAGGGACTGCAGCACATCTGGTTTCCATCAGTTGAGGTGTAGAAATATGAAATACAACTATACCAAGGACAAAAAGGTTTACCAAAAGAATAAATTGATAACTTTAAAGATTACTTCTGTACACATGTTTACTTTGTTTACGTTTATTTAACAGTACCTTGATCTATCTGTCTGTCTGTCTGTCTGTCTGTTTATCTATCTAAATTAAGAATTATGACTATATCAAAGCATACAAAAGTTCATTGTGCTTGGTAGCATCTCTCTAATTCTTTGGCATGTGCCAGCGTATTTGCACACGGCACAACAACTGCCCTATCGTGTTTAGGGGGCATTACCTTTGCTAATAATAAACAAATCGACCACATGCCTCCAATTTATGATCAAGTGGGATTCATAATTCAGCCCACCTGGGTAAGAGCAGATTTGGATGGATGGTTACAAATGTTTGGTGCATCTGAATTTTTTTTTTAGATTTAGATTTTATTTGTTTACACATATAAAAAAAGGTACAAGTTGATATTACAACAACAACAAATGTGATGGAGAGGTGCAAAAAAACCCTCAGAGGGGCTTGATCAGGGCACTCTCCAGTGCGTATCTTAATCCGTTATAACAAGACAATAAAATATTAAAAAAGGATGGTAAAGAGATAGAGAAGAAGAAAAAAGATAAGATTACACACACTAGCAGACATCCATATGAGACAAAGTGATGAAATAGAATTGAGATTCACATTATTATATCTCATCAATAAAAAATCATTATTAGTAATCAATTTACAGAGATAATCCATAAGGAAAACATTGAGCAGATAAAAACAAGCCTTTAATAACGTTCTTAAGTTGTTCTGGCGCCAACTTTAAAATATGAGATGGCAGAGTGTTCGATATCACTGAACCTCAGTAAATTAAACCAAACTGTAACTGAGATGTTCAACATATAAGAGGTCTGAGTTTGTAGTTATTTTGAGTCGAATAATTGTGGAATTGTTGATTATAGGAATACAGTTCATGGGAACATGAGGGAAGGGTGCCGTTCAAAAAGCTGTACACAAATAAAATTATCTGGAGTTGGTTTACTTGAGTTGACTTCTGTTTTTTTTTTCTCGTAACAGCAAATTAAGAGAAAATATGAGAGAAATTTAAGAGAATGATGCTCTATGAAGTCCAATGTCCTAAAAAAAGCTTTCAGTATGGAAATTGGTGCAAAAAACAATTCAAAGTTAGGGCAACAGTGGTGAGGTCCTCAGTCCAAACAGCACATTAATGCTTTGAGTCTTCTCCGTCAACATATTTTACCCAGTTAAGCTTCAGGTCAGAGTTTTCACAAAGCAGCAACCACATTGGACCAGTTGGCCATGAAAGAACATGGGAGTCAGCATATCTCCCAGGGCCTTGGCACACACACCACACTGCAAAAACATACTCAATATTATAATTATGCAATGACAAGAGCCTGTCAGTCAACACCCGCAGATAGACGGTATGTACAGTATGTTTCCTAGCTGACAACTGAACAAACCTTTAGACAGTCAGGGTGGCAGGTCACCTCGGGATCACTGAGATGGATCTTGACATTTCCATCAATTATTTTGTCACAGAATGAACAAACATTCCTATTCCTGCAGCAGAGAGAAAGTGTTAAAAAGAACACCAACAATGATAACTTTTGTGTATAAACTTTGGGTCTATGCGATAAAAATATGTTGTTGACTTTAAGTAATTTCTTTACATAACTTGTTTGAAATTCTACATTGTGAGACATTACCTGGTCTTTTTCCAGGTAATTCCTGGAGTTAGGTTGGATTGTAGCTCCTCTTTGTACTTTTGAAGCATGTCAGAGCTACAAAAAATAATCAGCAAACAATAAGATGTATTTTCAAGTCAAAATGTGAATATATGAAAAATGTGAGGTGGTTCCTTTTTTATGAGAGCTTACTCACATGTTGGTGTCAGAGTGTTCAGTGATCAGCCTGGTCTCCTCCGTGGGGGATTGTTTTGGATTTTCCAGAGGCTCAGGAGCAGCTTCAGTTGTCGGCAGCTCCACATCTAATGCTTCTGACAGTCCAATGGGTCTGTCAGAGAACTGAACAGTTTCAGCATCTGAAGCTGTTACAGCTTCAACAGCATCCTCGATTTTCACCACACCGTCTGCTGCTCTCTCAGGTGTTGGCTCAACACTTTGCTCGACAGCAGCGTTATCAACTGATTGGACTTCACACTCAACTACCTCTTCAGCTCTGGTCTCTATAACTGTCTCTGCTGAGACCGTGGACACGACTTCACACTCTACAGGCTCGACAGTAGTTTCAGCAGCAGCAGCTTGGGGAGGCGATTCAGACATCGTATCTGCCACTAAGTCAGGGACTGGTTCCACGCTGACTCGGAGAGCATCCTCTTCTCCTGCTGCACCAGTCACAGCAGGGGTCTCGGGTGCTGACTCCACAGCAACCTCAGCTACAGCTTCAACAACTTCTTCTGCAGCCTGTTCTGGAGGACCTGTCTCACAACTTCCCTCTGCAGCAGTTTCAGTAGCAGTTTGAGTGGGCAGTTCGGATACAATTTCTGCCACTAAGTCAGGGACTGATTCCACACTGACCTGGGTGGCAGCCTCTTCTCCTGCTGCACCAGTTACAGCAGGCATCTCAGGGGCCACAGCAACCTCAGCAACATCTTCAACACTGTCTTGGAGAGCAGCTTCTTGGGTCTCAGGCACCACAGCAACCTCAGCAACAGCTTCAATACTGTCTTGGAGAGCAGCTTCTTGGGTCTCAGGCACCAAAGCAAGCTCAGCTACAGTTTCAACACTGTCTTGGAGAGCAGCTTCTTGGGTCTCAGGCACCACAGCAACCTCAGCTACAGCTTCAACACTGTCTTGGAGAGCAGCTTCTTGGGTCTCAGGCACCACAGCAACCTTAGCTACAGCTTCAACACTGTCTTGGAGAGCAGCTTCTTGGGTCTCAGGCACCACAGCAACCTCAGCTACAGCTTCAACACTGTCTTGGAGAGTAGCTTCTTCTCCTGCTGCATCTGTCGTAGCAGGGGTCTCAAGTGCCACAGCAACATCAGCTACAGCTTCAACACTGTCTTGCAGAGCATCCTCTTCTCCTGGTGTTGCATCAACAACATCACTCGTGTCAGGCGATGACTGTGCCACAACCTCAGCTACAGCTTCAACAATTTCTTCTGCAGCCTGTTCTGGAGGACATGCCTCACAACTGCCCTCTTCAGGTTTAACAGTTGATTCTACTCCTGCATCCTCCAAATGTGTTGCATTTGCCGGCTCTGTTTCGGTTGCAGGTTCCTCTTGAGGTGTCAGTTCGACTGCAGGCAAGGCAGGGACTTCAGCAACAGCAGAGGAGCTTTCTGCAACGGGATCTTCCACATGAACATCTGCAGAGACATTGGCCTCATTGTGTTCTATGTTTGACTGGTCAACTGTTGCATCAGCATGTTCTCCCTTGTTTTCTGCAGTTGCGTTGGCAACTGGTTGCTCAGCTGGCACTGCCTCTGGATTTTCTTTTGTTGAAGATTCAGGTTGTGCTTCACCATTTTGGATACATTCTGAAACATGAATCTCTGCGGAGACCTCAGCAGCCCCGTCATTGTGTTCCACATTGTCGGCAACTGATTTTTCTGGTTGTGCCTCATCATTTTGGATAAGTTCTTCAGTGGGTGCTTGGGGCCTGTAACAGAGGGAGTTACTTATTCCCAACTATGCAAAAAAAAAAAACATATGAATGCAATTCCCTACACTCAGCAGTCAGTAGAAAGAGGCTCTCATATACTAACTTTGCATCGTCTGTGGTCTCCACTGTTGACCCCTCGGGCTGAGCATCTTTTAGGGGAGGAATTACTTCACCATTTGCCTGATTAGCTGAATCGCTAAAACATAGAACAGAGAATAATAAACTTGCAAAATATATACATTTGGCACCATAACATTCAGTGTTTTTGGTTTAAATGTTCAGACTGAGATTACAGTAATAATGCAGACCTAGATGGACAAGTGGATTGTGGTTGCTCATATGCATTTTCAATTAAAATTCAGCACATACATACCCTTCAGATGGAGCAAACTGTGTCTTATGGTGAGGAGGGCTCAGTGGACAATCTACTGATCTACAGGGTAGGAATATGAAACACACCTTGAAAAGGACCTTGGTATTTATAACCTTAAAGCAGACAACAAAACAGTAGCAAATGATATCCTGGAAATTAAGGCTTCACAATCAATGAGAGATTTCATCAGCTTTAAACTACTTTAGCTCAAAGTGGCCATTAAAGCCAAATGATCCATATTGGGATAGTTAAAAGAGGCTTTTGTGCAAGGGATAATGTACAATATTACGACAGGTAACTTACTACTGTCTTACTGAATATAATGTCAACAAATACAACTTTATGAGCAAGGGATGATGAGGTGTAGGAGACAAAAATGTTGCACAAAAGATTCTGACCTGCTTCGGAGGATGAGCACAACAAATCACACATACAGGACACCGGCAGATAAGCTGAGTGCAAAAAAAGGGCCAGCTACATTGATTGATGAAGCAAAGCTGACAAATAGAGCCTTAAATGTCAACACAATGTTTATTAACGATGTAAATATCACCAAACACGTTGCACTGAAGTGCGGAGCTGGAGCTGCCTTCTTGAACAAGGAATGTGATCCAGTTACATGCATGAGTCAGTCTGATCCCAGTTTGTGTTTCTCATCTGTTGACATTGCAGGTAACAGATGAGAGGCACGCAAAACTGGATTGGGTCAATTATGCTTGCAGTAGCAAAACATCTTGATTATGATGTAACTCTTGATAGATTGTAAGGTAATGGTCCACCACTGAAAATAAAGCATGGGAACCTTTTCATTCATTATTCAACAGTAACCACAATTTACATTCCAGCAAATTCATTAGTATGGTCATTCCAAATGTGATCAGGTCATCACTCATGCCAGTTTTCTGCTCTTAGTGACTGGAACGAGTTGCAAAAGATGCTAAAACTCCACACCCTCATTCCTTTGCCCTCCTTGAATAACTCATTACAAGCTTTCTGATCACTGCACCTGCCTCTGAATTTACCTCTCTGGAACACACATACGTATAACTATTGTTGTATATACTGTATATATTGTGATATTTAAATTATGTCTAATGTTTTATTGCACTAGTCGTATTTATGTTCTAATGTCCTGTATTGCCTTGCCTTCTGTCGCTGCCTCTCAGCCAGGTCGTCATTGTAAATGAGAATTGGTTCTCAATTGACTTATCTGGTTAAATAAAGGTAAAATAAATAAAAGATGTGACTGGGATAAATGAATTGCCATGGTGTTGTCCCCAGAAATGGCAATAGATAAAGATTTCTCTTAAGCTGTCATGGAAAAGGACATGAATATTTTTGATGTAATGTGCTATATATCTTATCAGGTAAGTGGGGTTACACTAAATAATATCCACAAATAGCCAATAAAGAAAAATACAATAATTTTGGAGCGATATAGAATATTATATATTATGTAAATATAATTATATATTATAATTATATTAAAGTGAAAGCTTTTTATTTATGTTGTTTGCTGTTCTTAAATTTCCCTGCATTGTGATGCAATTGATAGATTTTATCTGAATATCTGTAAAATTGGACTCTTGTTTTTTTTGTAACAGGAACTTCAATGCTTTTATTTTGAACACACCGTCACTTAACTTCCGGTTTTCTTCCGCTGTCTTCATGCTTGTGATGCTAGCTGTTACATGTTAATGTGCGGTTCTGATCAGACATAACTGCCTAATTTAAACTTTATGTAACCGACAGCCATGTAGCGGAGACTGGAGACTAACACTACCACTTGGTTTGTATTTTTAAACGTAATTTTGTCTAAAGAAACCGTTTTCACATTATTGTAACGTTAACTAACGCTAGTTTACAAAGTAAGGTTAAACCAACACAGGACAAGTCCTCATCTGTCCCCCACTAACTAAAACTAGTACGACGACTCCCCAAGACCAGTAAGTCAGTTAGTATTTGAACAGGGTTCCTACGGATAAGTAGAGCTTCGTGACAGAAAGTAACGTTACAAGTACAGTATCACTTTAGTAAGTTAACGTTACCCAACCTAGATCTATTACGAACCTGAGTTACAAACCTGAGTTAGCCTCCTAAACGCGACAGAAACATCATCACATCAGAGCTAATATCTCTCTGCTGGGGTTCCATTGTTACGCCACTTATTTTCAGACAGTTACAACATTTACAAATATTGTTTTAGACCCTGTTTAAGATTGGAAACAGACAACGACCAAGTCTAGACCAAAAATGCAAGTAAACCAGGATTAGATGAACATGGAAAGTGTAAAGGCAGTTTAAAACCCCATCAGATCGTAAGTCATGTGTTCTAGCTGGAGGAAATAATTTTTTGTTATAAAAATATTAAAGTTAATCAAGGGTGAAGGTGTTAAGTCTCTCTGAACAGGTTTCATTTCAATTAAGTGATGTGATTTCTGTAACACATTTGCGTGATTAGGCTAATTGTGTGTATCATAATCATTTAATGTGTTATTCATGCCTTCATTTCCTGTGTCATCCTAGAAAAAAATGCCATCAAGAAATCATCTTGATAAAATCGGGAGGAAGAAGAAGAAGAAATGGACAGAGGAGGCGATGGAGCGTGCACTGATCGAGGTGAAGTCAGGACGGTGTACTGTGAGGCAGGCTGCCAAAGAGTTTGGAGTGCCTAAATCTTCACTGGGGGACAGAGTCAGTGGACGGGTGACACCAGGGAGTCGCAGCGGGCCAGCTCAGCTTATAACATCTGCTGACGAGGAGCTGTTGGTGGAGTTCTCTTTATACATGTCCAAGCATGGATTCCCACTGACGAAGCAACAGCTGGTGTCCTTTGCCTCATCCATTTATAAGCGGCAGCATCGGAGGGTGGCATTTTCCAAACTAGGCCAGACTTGGTGGCTCAATTTTAGAAAACGGCAAGAAAAGAATATCACCATTCAGCCAGCAGACAATGTTGTCCGTGGGAGGACAGTGTGTGTGAGAAAGGAAGCAGTGGATCAGTTTTTACATTTACTGAGCACTGTCATGGACGCTCATGGGCTTGCAGACAAGCCTCATCAAATCTTCAACTGCAATGAGACGGGCTTTCAGCTGGGCAGGAAGAGGGTGATTCTCCCCAAATCTGCCAGTCTGGGCTACAAGCCAATGCCAGGCTCGAGGGACCACATCTCCGTCCTGGCTTGCTTTAGCGCAGCTGGAGAGGACATTCCCCCATTTATTACCTACTCAAAGGCATACCCAGGGGGAGTATGTTACAAGACTCAAGGGCCCCCAAATGCCCTCTATGGATGGTCAGACTCAGGGTGCATCAACTCTGACCTTTTCAAGAAATGGTTCCTCAAACACTTCCTCCTGCACGCACCAAAGGACCGTCCGTTGCTGCTGATTTTCGACGGCCACAAGTCTCCCGTGAACCTCGAGGTGGTGGAATCAGCTCGCAAGGAGGACGTCATCCTTTTGTGCCTTCCGCCTCATTGCTCTCACATCCTGCAGCCACTCGACGCGGGTCTCTTTGTTCTCCTGAAGCAGCATTTCGCAGCACTCATAGGCGACGGCTGTGCCACCGATACACACTTTGCAGTCAGCAAGAAAGAGTTCTCAGGTGTGTTTAAAGGGTCGTATCAAGTAGTGAAGGAGGAGGAGGGTGTCCGGATTGTGACTGAAGGTTTTAGGAAATGTGGCATCTACCCGCTGAACCACTTTACTATCAACGAGGGTCATTTAATGCCATCGCACAGCATGGGCCCAGCAGCTGGATCCTCTTTGTCCACATCAGCACCGGGGCTGCACACTGTAGGAGACTTCACAGCTGCTGGACCCTCCTCCTGACTCATAACTGCCCAAGACTATCAGAATCAGCCATCAGTACCTTAATTTAACATAATTTAACAAAACCTGGCTAGTTCTGTCATGTGAAATACTGTTTACACTCCAGCTTTAGTATTGTACACCACCTCCCCAAAACTTCTCACAGAGTGCTCTGTTGTCAGAAGAAAGGGGTGTGTTAATATTAACTACTTCTCAATGTTGTGCTCAGATTTAGCAGTTCCCAACCTGGGAAATTGTGTTTTATTTTCTCTAAGATTTCTCTAATTATTGCTTTTTTCTTGTAAAATATTTCACCTCTACAGGCCTCTAAAAAATCATTCAAATGTAACAAGCGGAGACAGTCATGTCCACAATAAGGCCATAACCAGTGACAGGAGGTCGAAAGTAGACATTTCTTCACGAGCCAAAAAGATTGAGTACTGCTGTACAACAAATTGAAGGAACAGTGTGTAACATTTTGGGGGATCCATTGTTTTGTTTTCGTTTGCTTAGAATGAGCCCTTTATATCTACACAAGGAGCGGGTCCTCTTCACGGAGTCCGCCATGTTGCTCCGCCATGTTTCTACAGTAGCCCGGAATGGTCAAACTAAACACTGGCTCTAGAGAGAGCCTTTTATGTTTTTACGTTACCTGAAGGCCACCGTAGTTCTCAGACACGCTTGTGAAACTGCAGTAACGTGAGCCACAGAGTGCAAAGCCGTGGTACCGCCAACTGCCGTGTGACTTCCGTTGCTCCTTAAGTAGTGTTATTATGGTAAGGATGGCCTCTGAGCGAGGC
Organism: Sebastes umbrosus; assembly: GCF_015220745.1. NCBI lineage: Eukaryota > Metazoa > Chordata > Actinopteri > Perciformes > Sebastidae > Sebastes > Sebastes umbrosus. The sequence goes on along the minus strand of NC_051285.1, from coordinate 19,144,296 downwards.
GAACGTCATGACCACGGTTTTTCACTCAGCGGCTCATGTTACCGCAGTCTTAGAAAGGGAGGAGTGAGCTGAGGGGTACTCGGTTGCAATCTGAAACCACACCAGTAGATGCCGACAAATCCTACACACTGTAGCTTTAAACTCAAGCTTTGTCATTTTGTCTAGTGATTGATGGCCGGCCAGTTCGTCAAGCTAACTTACATCGAGCAATATGAATACAGACAAAGTTGTGTTTCATTTCTATTTTGGTGTAGTAAGCAGTGTGCCAGTCTACAAGGTATATTCTGTGAGCTAGCTTTCTAACACTATTCTGGACTGAGCAAACATGATTCAAGTTCAAAGTGTATTCAGCTAACATATTAAAGCATGAGAACAAGTTCACCTCATTGTTCTTAACATTTAGATAAAAGGACAGATTTAAGAGTTAGCCACATTGTCAAGTGTTATCTTGATTGTGACTCTCCATAATTACGGCAACAAATGCATTGTGAAAATGTATTAGATTTTGAGGTTTAGCAAGATTTATTATGGTCCAGTATTCATGCAGAATATTTGCAAAAAAGATGTACATGTAAGTGATTTCTTCCTCATGATGTTCAAGCCTGCTGTGACACAAACTGAGAGAACAGAGGGGTATAGGGAATAGCTTTGTTATCTTTTCTTATCTATTTGTTATCTTTTACCTGATAGAAGGGAAATGATAACATGTCTTTGAAACAGCTAACTCAATTCTGTCGTGAATCGTATTGTTCCTTTGCTTGAGTATTCTGTATGTGCTTGGCCCATTAAGTAGTTATAAAAGGAATATGTTGTCTAAAATAACAAAAAAATATTTTTTTAATTTGGGGAGGGGTGTCTATTAACATAAATGTGTTCATATATGTAATGCTTTCCATTCACACTGAAGAATGGACCCTACAGTATGATCTCAGGGAGAAAAAAACTGAATAAATGTATTTTTGAAAAATGTTTGCATCACAAATGTGTCCATAAGCTTAATAATTTACTAAAGGATGTTTTAGTGTGCGTGCGTGTGTGTCATATACGTGTTGAGTGATGTAATGTCAATGCAATAGATACAGCTGGCAACAATACAGCTGGCGGGGAACACTACTGCATGTATTAATGATTATGATTACTGTCAACAGTCAATGAATGTTTCAGAACATCTTTACAATCTATTTAAATATAAAGTATATGAATGTGACTTAATGATTATTGAATACCAAGTTACAGAAAATGATAATTACTTTTTATGCTCAGCAAAACAATGGCATTAGTATTTAACACGCATAATCACTAAAAATTGACGGCTGGTAAAATATTTGTACAGCTCAAATTGGGGATTTATATTTTTATAATGTTCATTAGGAAGCCGAGAGGACTCATTTGGTATTGAAGGGCAAATACGCAGGTGTTAAAGTGGTTGTTTGTTCCTGTGTGCCTTGAGGGGAAACACTCAAGTACGAATTGTATTCAGATCAATGCTTCATCAAGCAGCTAAAGCACAAGTCAGCCTGCAGTGCACTGTGGGTCGTTATGGATGCAGCAGCAGAGCTGCCCAGGGCTAAGTTAATGTTTATGTATGTTGATATCACAGATGGTGATTATTGCCTGAAGCCTTTATACTTTTTTGTAATTCACTGACACAACAAAGTCAAAGGAGTATTCCAGTTTGACTTGCAGAGCTGCCCCCACACTGTTCGTATCAAAATGGGTCTCGGCAGCAACACATTTTATAATATAAACACTGGCGATGTTGCAGATTTGGGTCTAATATTTAAACATCACAGGGTTTAATTATTTATTTTTTGCTTTATTGCATTTTTCAACCCCAAAATAAGCTATTTTTTAATTAAATCTACAAAAGAAGTGGCAAATAATACATATTATTTTTAAATATTACGTCATCATACCTCAGGTTTATTAGTGATGTGGGAAACTAAACTTTTAGACACACTATGAAGCACTTGTGTTGAAAATGATTCACTGTTTCGAAGCATTTGATTCTGTCAAAAATGGTGATATCTGCTGGCCAAACCGAGGTATTGCATTTGTATGGATATATTAAATGTGAGAATACAAGTGGTTTTACTGCTTTTTCTGCTTGTTCTTAAACACAGTGGCGACATCTCTCTGATACTCACTCGAACATCTTGGCTGTGGACAGAACGTATGAATTCTGTCTGACTGGAGAAGGTCTGGTCTCCAAGACATGCTCTGTCCTGCAAGACAAGTAAAAGTTGTGAATTTGCAGCATCTTTGTTGCACCATTTCTCTCTCAAGTCAGTGCTTGTGTTGTAGGACAATTAGAAAAGCTAAACTAAACTTAAGAGGACCTGAAAATACAGTAACAATGCCTTTATTGGTGAAATGCAAGAAAGCAAGATAGCATCAGATTCAAATTTGTAATAATTGTATCGCTTTTAATGAACATTTCATTTTTGATGTTGCATCTTAATTGCTGAGAATATACCTCGCTTTGTCTTGCTCTTCATCTTCATGTTTTAATTTCTGGATCCAAAAGCCATCACTCTTCAGCGTAGTCCGCACCCTGGTGGTTTTAAACACCTTGATTTTGTCAGCCCCTACAACACACACACACGTACACGCACACACATTTTCTGTCAGTACGGGGCACCAAGAATTCCTGCATACCTTGTTTAATCTTATAAAAGGATGAAATATTGGATTCAAGTGTGACTTACCTTTTGACATGATGCTAGTATTTTCTCAGATGTTCAACCTGATGAAATTATTTAAAGATGAAAAAGTTAAAATGTATTCAAGGTTTGTTTTTTATGTTTCTATACAAATGGTGTATAAAACTGTAATCTACTGTATCTTCTTGTTGTTTTCTTTTACTCTTTCTATATTCTCCCCACTGACATGTTTGATGACCCACCATCTCATACACAACCCGTCATACTGCATTCTGCAGCACACAACTCACCCGGGATGTAAAAGTGACATTGAAGTATTTATCATTTGGTACAGTACTAACTGTTCTGAACAATATGTTCTGTTGAATTGAGGAGCATTGATAAACATTGAAATAACATATTTAGGTAACTTTTTTATGCTTTTTCAGAGCTCACCACAATTTATGTTAAAATGAAAAATGTCACTCTGGAGTAAACAATGTCATCCTGACAGTGCTGTGTATTTATCCACATATTAGTCTCCCTGTGTTTACAGTGTCATGTCCTGTCACGCTGTGCATCTTTTCTGTATTCTCTTTGAGCTCCTCTTAACATTTTGACCTGCACTCAGAGCTTTAATCTCCCATGATGAATCTTACTGGAGATGTGCCAGCGCCAATTAACCAGGTCAAATCCATTATGCATAGAAAATTAAAGCAATTCTGACTTTGTAATGAGCCCTTACCCCCACACAGCCAGTGAGCATGAAATCAGAAATGTGTGAAGTACATTCTTGCACCATATTGTGTTCTTCTCACCTGTTCAGGTCAGCTGTGTCAGCGCTGTCAGTTCAGAGTGGTGTCGTGCCTAGTCTGGGTCTGTATCTCACACAGGCAGACAGGTAGACTCACTTCATCTTGAGCCCCCACCCCCCTGTCACTTTAGGTTACACCACCTGTTAGTGTGAGGTGCCACACCTGGATACTGCTGTGCAGGTTGATCGAGTGGGAGTGTGGGTTGCTTTTATGTGAGTGGGCAGACCCAGGCAGGTGCCATCGTTTTATAGTTTTGTGTTTCAGCAAGTGTGAAATGTTACATTGTAGAGACGCCAGAGTTTCACAATCACCCTTTCCATAAAATCAAATGTAGCTTTTTCATGCACTGTTCTTACTGCTTTTCTAATGTGTGAGACAACCTTACACCATTTAAACCAGTAATTTAGTGCTTAGCTGTGTATCAATACTTTATATGTGGCCAGAAATGAAACCCTGCAGCTCATTTGCTGAAGATATTTCATAAGAAATCTATTAGTGTTATTTCCTTCTTGGCTCCAAAGACAGATGTTCTTTCACATACCTGCTGTTCCAGTTGGGGGATGCTAGGAATCAAGAGAGACCTGATCTTAAACTACTTGGAATTTAATCTACTGCCTTGTCCTTTCAGTATCATCCAAGCAAAATGTGCAGCTTCTCCAGTGAAACTGAAACAGGCACAACGAAAAACTAAACCTCACTCTTTTCATTTAATTTTCAATTTTACATTTTGATCAACTGAAATGCTCTCATAGTATCTGGGACACTGTCTCCGTAGAGAGACGTTATTACTGACTTTTTAATGTAATTTGAGAGACAGATATATCAAAACCTGCAGCCAAACTGATCTGTATGGCTTGATACAGAGGCAAGTGAGAAAAATACTTTTTTTTTAATCATTTGGGTGAGCTGATGCTTAAAAATATATGCCCCGATAAAGGCATATTTATAAAGGCAATAGCACACATTATTTCGCTCTCACATGCACACATGGGTATATTTTGAATAAGATCACATCAAACAAAGAGGTCACTGTATAGCTTGCAGGAAATCACACTGTGAATAGTTTGTAGGTTTGTTAGCAGAAATTCTACACTGTGTCTTCACTTTTCTGGGGCAATGGGAGCATTTGCACTTGACAATGCAAGGTAAGACCTTTCAGACACATCATGTTTGAGGAATCCAGCAGAACCTCCTTTGTTGTTTGTTTTGCCCCCTTGAACCTCAGCCAACAACATGTTCAGGAAAGATTCCTACAGTACGTTATAAAAACAAGACGGAAGTTGTCACAGTGTTAACATACAGTACATATAGAACCGGCATGGTGGAATGAGAACACTGCAGGTGTATTGCTCAATGAAAATAGTCGTAAACAGGAGGGTACATTCTGATCTTAACTGCATGTTCGTCATATAGCCTACATTAAAAAGGGGTGAGGTGAAAAGAGAAAATCTAAAGAAAAACATTTCTATAAGTCTTTAAAAAAGTATTTAAAACACAAAGTATTTTTTTACTATCAAATCTGAGACTGCCCTACAAGTATCATGACACACAGCAGAATACAAATTTAAACATCAAATGTGTGTGTGCTTTGTCTTTTATGTTTATAAATGTATTTTCAGAATCACCTATATTGGTCAAGTATGTGTGCATATACAAGGAATTTGACTCTTTTTTTGTTATGATTCTTATGTTCATGTATGTGTGTGTTTTGTGTTTCACCTGACTGCAAGACGAAGCTCCCCTTGGAGACAACTAAGTTTAGGTTGAAAGTTACTGACAGGTAACAGCCTTGTTTTTCTGTAAGCATTTTGGTTTGGCTGTTTACACTGTCATTCATTTACATTTTAGTTTTGAGAACTGGCGATAAAGATTTGATATTATGAGACCTCATCTTGAGATGTCTACACTGGTCTGAAAATTCAATAATTAGAAACAATTAAAGTCTGTGCCTATTAAGTCTGTCCCCGGCCATTCTCCACCCCACTGTATTACTGATACTGTATGAGTACTGCTTCTGTTTTGTATAGCTTGCACATTGTGTAGAAATGTAAACATAATGCAATCTTTAAAAATCTGGTAATTAGGCAGTCAAAACATGATATGTGACTTTCAAGGCATTCAAATGACAAAAAATTATAGGCAAGTTGAGTTTTGATGCATCATCTGATACTATCTGCCTCCTACCTTTTTCACTACAACATTGCACATTCGTATGAAGGCACTTTACTTATTCTTGCAAGCAAAGAATATTTGTTTAGTAAGACTACTATAATCCCTGATGACCACAACGCATTTTGTGTATTAATTAGTCAAATATATTTCAAGTATAATCATTTAAATTAGTAGGTAGATTTATGTTTTCTAATTTCCGAGTATTTTTGAATGCATCTTCTCCACACGCAGGTTTCTACAGGAAGTGATGTCACTCGTTGTATTGGCTCTTCCGTTTCTCGTGTGCTAGCAGCTCTGTAAGTGTTATTGCTCTAAAATGAGTTTCTAAAATGCCCATAATTTGAATTTTGGTTTTATTTAAATAAAACATTTTATGAAATAGTTTGTGTCTGACGGTACACAGTAGGCCACTGAGGCGAAATAGCATTGTTTTCCTTCTCAACGGCGTTAGGTTAGCATGCTAGCAACTTATTAGCTGTAGTGGCTAACTGGCTAGCTTGTGTTCTGTACTTTATCAATAATTAGCAAACACCTTATTTGCCTAATATCATCAGAGGGTATATGTCTCTCAAAGATAATAACCCAGATGCCTTTTTAATCTGATCTGCCAAAACGTTTATTGACATATTTAATATGTTGTTTAGCTTGTTTTTGGATGTGTTTTTACAGATGAATGAACAAATGAGTTTTAATCCATGCCTCAGTTGGGAAATTGGTCATTTCCGTAACTTAACTCATTTTCTCAGTGTCTCCCAACTGTAATGATAGAATCATAAATACTCAATATACATTAGCCTGCCACACACACAACCATATCTGTAATTTACAAGATTTTACCCTTCCCCTGCAGACAATTTGTGCTTGGTTAATATAACCGTACTACTCACTGCTGGGTTAAACACCAAGGCTAGTATAAAGGATGCTGTTGATTGAAAGGAGGGGACTGCTGCCTCATTATTGATAATTTGACTTGATATTTGTGTCAGGAGCTGCCTGTTTCTAGCTTTCCCACTCTGTGTTATTGTTCTCAGGTCTTGGTGTGCACTGTTCTGAAAAAAAACTTGGTTTTCAGTTCATGTTTTTTCTTGTTTCATGTGTTGTTACAGCAGAGCCAATCGAAGATGACTACAGCTGCAAGACCGACATTTGAGCCGGCGAGAGGAGGGAGGGGAAAAGGAGAGGGTGGAGGTGATTTGAGTGCCTTGTCCAAGCAGTATTCCAGTCGAGATCTTCCGGGTCACACCAAGATCAAGTACAGGTCAGTTTGTCAAACATGAATGGAATTGAGTTTTGGGTTGTAATTAGTGTGTCGCTGACGGCACTGCTGCCTGGTGAGACAGGCACTGATTTACATCTAATATGATACTTTCTGAACTGTTCCTACTGCACCTTACATCTATTCTATATGCTGGAAGCAAAAATAAAAGTATATATATTTTTTTACCAATTGTTTTCCCGTCTTCAGGCAACCTACCCAGGATGCCCCAGAGGAGGTGCGTGCCCGTGATTTCCGTAGGGAGCTGGAGGAGAGGGAGCGTGTAGTTGCACGTGAAAAGACCAGAGAAAGGGGACCAAGAGGTTGGTCTTTCTGTACAGACTTAGTGTTTGTTGAACATGCTTTTTAGTGTATATTTCTGACCAAGTTCCTTATTCTAACCTCAGTTTATACCCATGAAAACAAATATTTTAAATACTGCATTGACCCTAATTTTCCAGAGCACACCACATCATCATCATCTTCGTCATCATCCTCAAAGAGGCCCAGACTGGATCAGATCCCAGCAGCCAACCTTGATGCTGACGACCCTCTCACTGATGTAAGTGCTTGCACTGTACACTTAGTGGTGATTAGCACTCATTGAACTCCCTCACCAACGACGCTTGCTTGTTTATAGGATGATGAGGACGAGGACTCTGAGGAGGACAGTGATGACGACGACACTGCGGCTCTCCTGGCAGAACTGGAGAAGATCAAGAAGGAGCGGGCTGAAGAGCAAGAACGCAAAGTAAAGTATCATTTCAGACAGACATGACGTTTGAACCAGGCTGAAAGCACAATCGGCAAATTAAGATACAGGTTTCATTTGTGAGGAGGCAAATGTTACCTCATTTAGTAACTTTTGTTTCTTTTCCCATCTTAGGAGCGGGAGCAAAAGGCAGAGGAGGAGAGGATTCGCATGGAGAACATCTTGAGTGGCAATCCATTGATCAATTTGGCAGGGCAGCAGCAGCAGCAACAGCAGATGACCCAGACTCAGAATACCTTCAGAGTCAAGAGAAGGTATCTCACAAACACACACTTGTATACACAGCATTAGTGTTGTATTTGAAGAAAAACGTTATCTTCACTTTCCACTAATCATCAACAATTAATTTGTTCATATCTTTATAGGTGGGATGATGACGTCGTGTTCAAGAATTGCGCCAAAGGAGTGGACGAAGCACGTAAGGAGAAACGCTTTGTCAATGACACACTGCGCTCTGAGTTCCACAAGAAATTCATGGAGAAATATGTAAAGTAAAGGACTTGGTGTCTGTTAGTTTTATTGTTTGTTTTTTTAATTAATTTCTTTGGTCTCTGCTCTCCTGCTGCCCTCTGTCCCAAGGATGATAGATGGCAATACATTCTGTATTCAAATGCATTAGTATTTGTACAGTCAACACATAAAATGTTGTATATAAACGAGTAACATCTTTTGAATAAAGCTTATGAAAAGTTGAATGAAATTGTTTGATGTGAACATCTGAGTCTTTCTGTAGTTTTTTTTAAATAATGAATTTCAATAAACAAAGACTTAAGACTGTGTTTAAAATGGCTCACAGGAATTCATTTGAGAAAAATGGATGTCATTGTGGAGAATTCTCTCTTCACAGCTTTGTTTTTCAAATATTTATTCTACCCTTTTCTTAATTTTATCTTGTTTGGGTACTGCATTTATTTATTGCCGTTTTCATTGAGCATGATTGTAGACTAAAAACAGTTCTAACAGAATGGGTTTAATACATTCATATAAAAACAAACTTTAATGAACCTTGTAAAATTAAAGTACTTGAACAAGGGACAGGGTATTAATCAGGGAACTTCTTTTTAAAGAATATTCTACATAGACACAAAATTAGAATCAAGATTCCTAATTTCATTAATGTCATCTGAGGTGCAAGTTTAGATTTTAGGTTGTCTGCCTTTTATCTTGAAGCAAACTTCATACTCAAAATATGGACTGTCGCAGATTGAAGACTAACATTCAAATTCTAAAAAACAGGTTATTTTTTGTATCTTTTTTTCTGGCCTATATTTGTATTGGTAGTTGTGTGTGTATAGCTTTGTTTCAGAACTCTCTCACCTGAAGTGCATTTACATGATGATTAGGAAGATCCCTTTTAGTCTCTTCCTTTACTGTTTTTTTAGTAAGGTAAAGATTGATGGAGTTCTAGTGACCTTCCACCATTAGGAGTGCTGGTATAAAACCCAGTTTGGGTTCACTGCAACCTATAATCACAATCTCATTAAAATCCTGTTGCTTTAACCACATCATGTTTTTACAATTTGGAATTTGATTACAAATCATAGATTATTTGATTCAACAATATGCTAAGCAATATCCAGAATAGTGTGAACAATTTCGACACAGTACAACAACATTGTCTTTTAGGGACTTTTGTGGGGAAGAACAACTTCCTTCTTTTTTATGACTCCATCTAGACCTAATGTCTCACAGCCATTGTGCTAATGTAATTACCACCACAACCTGATGCCATAGTGCAATAAATACCTATGTTCCAACATGAATATGATTTATTACAATTGACTTAAATTATATTCTTTATTGTTAAAATGTTAGGAAATACATTTTAAATGTTTAAATGCGCACATTCAAACTTTAATATTTGAATATGAATAAGATATAAATGTTCAGGAATAAGCGCAGAATGAAGCAACATTCAAGTATATTGCAGTGCAGTCTTTTTGTTTTCTTTTCTTAAAATTATTCCAGCAAGTAGATAACAGTGGTGGAATGTAACTAACATTTACTCAAGTACTGTACTTGAGTACAATTTTGAGGTACTTTACTTGAGTATTGCCATTTTATGCTACTTTATATTTCTACTGCACTACATTTTGGAAACCAATATTGTACTTTGTACTCCAGTATATTTATTTGACATTAGATACTATTTACTTTACAGATTTAGATTATTAATATATAATCAACTAATAATTATGATCTATTATTATACGTTAAGCTCCCCAGCAATATATAAAGTAGTTGAAATTAGCTCCACCTTCACCAACTGCAACATTAGTGATGAACACATTAATGCATCAATAATTACAATCCAGTGATATAATGTATATGATTCTGAAATAGGACATTCTGCATAATGAGTACTTTAAGTATATTTTGATGCTAAAACTTTTGCACTTGTATTTAAGTAAAATGTTGAATGCAGGACTATCTGAGTACTACTACCACCACTGTAGCTAGATAAATACTGTAAAACTACAACAATGACGTTACAGAGATGTGGCATTTATTGAGCTGGGATCTTGGGGAATGTACAAAGATTTACAAAGCAATGTATGTGTACGTATGATGTTTTCCTCAAAATAGTTAATAAATATGATATTATCCCATTTCATAATTGGACAGAAATCCGTGGTATTCCTTTTGGCTTATTACCCACCAAATATCTGTAACAACCGTTTCTGAACAAAAGGTATTACCAAAACGTACGAGGAGCATTGAAGGCAGCGGGCGACAAGTCAAGCCGGCAGGGGGCGCCATCTCCAACTATCGCTTCCTTGTGACAGGGATCTGGGAGGCTGCTGGGAAAACATGGCAGCTTCCTTTTGTTGGTGGGGATTTACTGTACTCCGACGGGGGATTTAAAGACATTCTCCAGTAGATACACGGATCTCCGTCGCATACTCGGGGCTCACACTGACAGTTCTCCAAACACTTGAAGCAGGAGAACATGGAGAAGAGCGGGAGCATCGACAGTTTGGGTTCGAAGCACTCCTCTTCTCGACAGCCAAGTGTTGATTCATTGTCCAGGTAGCCAAACCCACCACAACACCTCGCTCTTTAAGCTAGCGTTAGCTCAAAGTTTAGAAACTAACAGCAGGCTTTATATATGTGTTATCACGTTAGTTAACATGTCTAATCTTAATGCACTTTCTGTAACGTGAACCCTTGAGATGGGACCGTTAATGAAACCACTAATAATGTCATGTGGTTACCACTGGTGATTACAGTCAATTAGTGCACAATTATTGGCCATTATCCCTTATAATTAGAATAATTGAGAAGTTATCAGAGTCTAGAGTAATGTCAGATATTTGCACACTCCGTCTGACTAACATACATTATCGACTGAAGTGTCCATTATGGTTTCGATGAATCAATGATTGGGCTGCAAAACATCTGAAAATAATGAAAAAATTACCATAACAATTTCCTAGACCCCAAGGTGATGCATTCAAGTTCCTTGAAAATATCCCAAATTTGTTACTCAGATGAAAAACAGATTCATATTAATGCAATAGTTTTGTTAATTGGTTATTTAATCAAATACTGGTTTCAACACAAGTGAAATGAGTTGAGGAATGGCTGTGGTAACACCCTACTACTAAGACTAAGTATTTCCTTTGTCATGTTATCTCTCCTCAGTACTTCCACCTCTCGCTCTGACCGGTCTGCCCAGCAGGCCAAGCCAACCTCTGCCATGTCCTCTCACTCTGTGGCCGCTGCTGCAGAGCTCTCCCCAGAGCTCAGGGTTAGTAGCCTGCACATAGTTCACTGACATCCTGCTGCTTCATTAATTACTAATGATAATGACCAAAGCACAACTCTCCTCTTTTCTGCACCTTTCAGGTTAAGCCCAAAATTGTTGCCAAGGTATGCCATCTCATGCATTACATACTTACCCAACACGTGTCTTTAAATAGTGCTTTATGATAATCTACCTTAGCAAGTTTCATGGGTTCAGGTCCACATTCAGATCCACATTCATGTCTAATTTGTATCTAATGTTTCCAGCAGGTGCTTAGAGATTCAGAAAAAGAAGAGCCACAGTTACTTCCAAATGAAACTGTGCAAGACATGGGTAGGTTCTGTCTTTACTGCAATCACAACTCTAATCGAAATAGCGTACATGCATTCGAGGCAAAGTAGCTTTTTTACATCAAAACAATTTGCAATATATTTGTTGTTTCTTGGCCAAATTTAGAATTTTTTTCTTGTTTTATTCTGCAGCCCAAGATGTCACATACTTCTGTCCTTTCATTGGAGCACTGAGGGGAACAGTGACCGTTACCAACTACAGACTTTTCTTTAAATGCATGGACAGGGTAAGCTTTGAGAATAAAAAAAAAAAGCACTATAACTATTTGGAAGATTCATTCTCTGTTTGTTAATGTGTTGTTGTATTTCTAGGAGCCAGCATTTGTGCTGGACCTGCCCCTTGGGGTGCTGAGTCGTGTGGAAAGGATTGGAAGTGCATCAAGCCGCGGTGATGTGTCCTACGGGCTAGTTTGCAAAGTGAGTATGATGTGGAAACGGTCTTAAATAAGTACACTTGTTTTATATGGCAGATGTCCACAGGTTACAGATGCAAGAACATACAGGCAGCACAGTAGATGACAGTTATACAGTGAACAGGCTAAGGCATAGAGGATGAACCTCCTCTCATCTCTGCTGTGTAAACAATACTATCATAAATCATAATCATTAAGAAGAGTGAGCCTATGAATAACCTCTATGTCCATAGCATACTTTTACATGGCGCAGTTGCTTTACTGCTATGAAATCATATTACAAACAGCTGTTGACCCCTCAGTTTGACCATGACCTGCTGTTCTATCTTTCTGCAGGATATGCGTAATCTACGATTTGCACACAAACAAATGGAGGACACACTCAGAAAGTCCATTTTCGAAGTGCTGGTGAAATTTGCGTTTCCTGTTTCCAACGGGCTGGTGAGTGATTCAGCCACACTGTCTCTGACACTGTAGCTCTGCACTGTCTACCGACTGATGAAGTTCTCTCTCGCTCCCCACAGCAAATCTTTTCCTTTGAGTATGGGCAAGTGTTTCCCGAAAATGGATGGAAGGTATACGACGCTGTCTCGGAATACAAAAGACAGGTATTTAAAAAAACGCCACGGTCCAACTGCTTAGCTTAATGTTACAGGAAGCTTATTACATTGGTTGCTTGTGTGTTTTTTACAGGGTATACCCAATGAAAGCTGGAGGATAACAAAAGTGAACGATCACTATGAGGTTTGTGACACCTACCCATCAACTCTGGCCGCGCCTGTCAACATACCAGACGAAGAGCTGAAGAGAGTCGCTGCCTTCCGAGCAAAAGGAAGGATACCTGTGAGTGAGCGGTCTTCAGCATGAAGCTTCTCCTGTGCAGCTCGATCGTTGGACTGTCTGTGGTCTTATTCTGTTTTACTCTGTGTGCAGGTGTTGTCATGGATCCATCCAGAGAGCCAGGCAACAGTGACACGCTGCAGTCAGCCCATGGTTGGGGTAAACGGGAAGCGCAGCAAAGAGGATGAGAAATACCTCCAGGCGATCATGGATGCTAATGCTCAGTCCCACAAACTCTTCATCTTTGATGCCAGGCCCAGTGTCAATGCTGCTGCCAACAAGGTTTATTACATTTTTTTAAAAAGAAAAAAATATTGTGAAGGAACAGTCTGTAACATTTCGGGGGATCTATTGGCAGAAATGGATTATAATAGTCATAACTATGTTTTCATTGGTGTATAATCACCTGAAACAAAGAAACGTTGTGTTTTTGTTAGCTTAGAATGAGCCCTTCATATCTACATAGGTTGCATCCGAAATCGCATACTATGCACTACATACTCAATATGTGTACTATCGCTCAACGTACTTTTGTGTGAATAAACAGAAGTATGTATCTTAGACGCACTTAGCAGTAATTTACGTCTGCACTTCCCGAGAGCCTCCTTGCCGGCTGGCGACGTGTAACCATGGTAACCTGTGCCAACCTCATGTGACCAAAATGACGATTTGTGAGAATCAAAGACACTTACACTTAAATTCACGCATTATTGATGTTACGGAGCTGTCCGTCAACGTCTGTTATGAACATTGTTGTCACTACCGCATTGCATTGTGGGATATTTATGCCGCCGTAGTGTCCAGCATTTGTATACTGTAATATTTCACCTGGAAATAGTATTCATACTAAGGCTTCGGACGTACTTAAAAATCTCACATACTGTTTTAGCGTACTAAATAACATGTTGGTATGGTGTTTCGGACGCAAACCAAAGTCCTCTTCACAGAGTGCGCCATGTTGTTCCGCCATGTTTCTGCAGTAGCCCAGAATGGACAAACCAAACACTGGCTCTAGCAAGAGCCCTTCGTGTTTTTACATTACCTGAAGGCCACTGTAGTTCTTCAACACGCTTTTGAAATGGTGGTAACGTGAGCCGCAGAGTGCGAAACCAGGGCACTGCCAGCAGACGACTGCCGTTGCTCCTAAAGTAGTGTTATAATGGTAAGGATGGCCTCTGAGTGAGGCGAACGGTGTTACCACGGTTTCGCACTCGGCGACCCACGTTACTGCAGTCTTGGAAAGAGAGGAGTGAGCGGAGGGGTACTCAGTTGGTTGCAATCTGCAACCACACCACTAGATTCCACCAAATCCTACACACTGCGCCTTTAATATATATTATTTAAGGAAACTCTCCTTGCTCAATGGATGAACCATCTCACCACCCATTCTGTCTCCACCTGTGTTTGTTTTTTTTCTCTTCAGATGAAAGGCGGTGGTTATGAAAGTGAGGATGCGTATCAAAATGCTGAGCTGGTGTTCCTGGATATTCACAATATCCATGTGATGAGAGAGTCACTCCGCAAGCTGAAGGACGTGATCTACCCCAACATCGCGGACTCCCACTGGCTTTCCAATCTGGAGTCCACTCACTGGCTCGAGCACATCAAGGTGAGTATTATGATGCATCACTGTGATTGAGAAAAGAAATGGAAGATGAGCCAATTCCCAGGCTGTTGATTAAGGTGTTTGTGTGTGTGTGTTTGTAGCTGATCCTGGCAGGAGCACTGCGGATTGCAGACAAGGTGGAGTCTGGGAAAACGTCAGTGGTGGTGCACTGTAGTGACGGCTGGGACCGCACAGCCCAGCTCACGTCCTTGGCCATGCTCATGCTGGACGGCTACTACCGCACCATTCGCGGCTTTGAGGTGCTGCTTGAGAAAGAGTGGCTGAGCTTTGGTCACCGCTTCCAGTTGGTAAACACATTTTCATACACCTTTTGACATTTAGGAAACCACACGAGGTGCGTAGTCCTTTCTAGTTCCATCACTGATTGTCCTTTTTTCTTCTCTAAGCGTATCGGTCATGGCGATAAGAACCACACAGACGCAGACCGCTCACCTGTTTTTATACAGTTCATCGACTGTGTCTGGCAGTTGACTCGCCAGGTAAGGAATAAGTGGTGCTGATTTGTGGAAAAAATCTTCAGAATAACATGGTATGTCAAGGACACTAATGAGGCTGTTTTTTATTTAAGTTTCCTGCTGCCTTCGAGTTTAACGAATACTTCCTGGTCACCATCCTGGACCACCTGTACAGCTGCCTGTTTGGGACATTCTTGTGCAACAGCGAACAGCAGAGGTTGAAGGAGGTAAGAGCAGTTTGTTTCTCTCAGCATTTTATGTTGCTGTTGCAAAATTAGACATTTCAAAGGGATAGTTTGGGTGTTTTGGGGTTGTATGAGGTACTTATCCATAGTCAGTGTATTGCCTACAGTAGATGGCGGTCAGCACGCCCCAAGCTTGGAGAAGCAGACAGGAGTTACCGCATGGAAATAAAGCCCTCCTGCGGACGGGGCCAGCAGCAAAACATATTTTAGCCACCTAAAAAAAAGGCCCACCTAAAAAAATCAATATCAGTTTAAAGGGACTGTTTGTAACGTTTTACACTTATAAATCCACCGGGTCGGGATCCCATGCGCACTCGCATATGCACGCTCGCGTGTGGCTGGAGTCTCTGCTCCGCCGTTTGCTTGCCTCCACACACACACACCGCGCGCGTTCTCGCTGTCTCGCTCCACCTCTAGACGTGCATGCACGCTCACTCCACACTGCAGAAGAGTTAGTTTAGCTCTGAAAATATCTAGTGATGTTTGTGCAGAAATAAATGCTGCAGCTCCTCCAGACCAACAGAGGTTTCCCGTGTCTTGTGAAGTGACGGGGCTCGCAGCGAGAAACGTCATCATCTCTGACCGGGTGCCGGTGTCTCCCTGCGGGCGCAGTCAGTAGAAGATAACGTTTCTCTTCCTGCTTCAGCCCCAAAGGCTGAACCAGAAAAGCCAACACTAGGATCAGCAACGATTCATGGAGAGACCTTCGTCTGGTCAGCTAACATTACTGCCAAGCAGGTGAAATATAGAGTGATATTGTGGTTTTAGCTGACGTGTGACCTCACTGTTTTGAGCGATGCTCGTTCATGTCTATGTAGAGCGAGCAAGCGCGAGCCCGACTCTGACTTTATTGACTTAGCGGCCACAGGTGTCGCTGTTAACAAAGTTACAAATGGTCCCTTTAAGTGTACGCTATATTTAGAATATTTTCACCGCTTTACCTTGTTATCAGACAGCCCTTTCCGACGGGAAACTGCAGCTGTTGTATCCATCTATGCTCTCGCCAAAGCCACAAGACTCCATTGAAAAAAAACTGTAATTTTACCTTGCAGAACACGGGGGTTGCTGGTCTACCGCTGCTTCGATCAGTTCATTTGTTTGTGTTATTGTGTGACTTTGGTTAGTGTGGATTCACCTGTTTTTTTTCAATGGAGTCTGGTTACTTCAGTGAGAGCATATATAACAGCTTCAGTTCCCCATCGGAAACATAGACTTTATAGCTGTCTCACGGCAAGGTAAACAAAAATATTCTAAATAGAGCGTACACTTAAACTGATAGCCTACAGATTTTTTTTTAGGTGGGCCTTTCTTTTAGGTGCTAAATGTTTTGCTGGCGGCCCCGTCTACATCAGTACATTGCTTTGCTTCCGTGCCGGTACTCTTGCCTGTTTCTCCAAGCTGGGGGCGTGCCGTCCGTCATCTACTGTAGGTAATACACTGACTATGAATAAGTACCTCATACAACCCCACTTCAAAACACCCAAACTATCCTTTTAAAGTAATAATATTGGACAGAGCTCGAGTAGAAAGTTTGTTACTGGTATGGAGGTTTTTTGTGCATTCATTGTCATGACGACCACACCTTTTATTTTACAGGAGATTCCCAAGAGGACAGTATCTTTGTGGTCATATATAAACAGCCAGCTGGAGGAGTTTACCAATCCTTTATATGTGAACTACTCCAACCATGTGCTGTTCCCTGTAGTCAGCTTACGCCACCTGGAGCTCTGGGTTGGCTACTACATCCGCTGGAACCCTCGCATGAGGCCTCAGGTATCTTGAGAAAACCTGTTTCTTGTTTTCAAAGGAAATAGTTTGCACTCCATACATGCGCCGCTTTAGTGGTTGAACTTGAGCTTTACATGTTGCTTTTGTTGTCAGGAACCTGTTCATCAGCGCTACAAGGAGCTGCTGGCGAAACGCGCTGAGCTGCAGAAAAGAGTGGACGAATTACAGCGAGAGGTGACCAATCGATCCGTCTCCTCTTCCTCTGAACGCGCAGGCTCCCCCACACGCTCCATCACTCCAGTGCAGACCTTTGTTTGACACAACTCTGACCCTCATGATAACGGTCGCAGAAGCTGAATCCTACCTGTGAGAAGGTGCCATAGTAATCAGTAGGCCACATCCGGTGCCACGAAGGACCTGTGTGGCTCTCTGGGTGACACACTGCGTTAATACACTACCACCAAAAGTCTGATGTATTAGCACCTCTCACAGGTCATGTAGACTCTGCTGGCAACAGAAGAGTTTCTGTCTCAGACTGCTTTACTACAGCCATACTGTACTTTCCCTGCAGGGTTGAGAGGACATGTAACCAGAATAGCGAGTACTGTTTAGCGTATCGACCTACCTACAATCAGTGTTGATCTTTTTGGAAGTACACTAAAATATTACTCGGGTAAAATATGTATGCCTTATAAACTTCATAGAAACACTCATTTCATTCCTCTAAACTGCATATGTTTAGATATTGCAATACCGCTGAAGCAATTGCTGCAAAACTTATTTTGAGCTCTAGTAAAACCAACTAAATGGTTCGGGAGTTGTTAAATGTTTTTTTCTTTTTAAATGTAGTTAAAGGGCTGTAATGTTAGCTTCTTCTAATGTAAACTATAGATATAGAGTGCATTAAAAACGTAGGCAGGTGGTCCTCACAAGTCAATGCTTTTAGATAGTTGTGGCCAAATATCCTTTTTTTTTTGTTAAGAATACATAATGTGTCATGTACGGCATTCCTACCATTGAGTGATTTCAGTTTTGTAAGTTTCATTTTTTCTAACTATTTATTATCCTTTCAGTCCAGTCTTGTATTTATGGATCACAATACACACTATGTCTCATGTCATAAACTGATAAGAGATGTTCCCATGCAATATTAATAAGCTACACAGAATATGCAACAGTTCATTTTGTCCCAGTTAATAGTCAACTACTTACTAAAATGTTAATGTGTGGACGTTTCTTACAGATGCTTACTAAAGCTAGTGTCAGCCTCTATTTTTTAATAGGCAGCAGAATGTGTAACGGCTAATAATTTGCTTTGGGTGTTTTTTTTAGTTTAATGAATATCTGTGCCTTGCTCTGAATGACTGATTGGGAGAATAACAAGAGGAAAGTGTGCACAGTTTTTGAATTGCCAAGGTGAACTGGTAAATACAGTGTTAGCTAGCCTTTCCACTGCGTATGTGAATACTTGCAATAAAAATAAATTAAAAATAAATGCATTTACCTAGTGGTGTTTCAAATGATAGCAGAACCCCAATGACATTAGCATTAATTATCTCTTTTTATACCCCCGCGACAACGTAGTCGGGCGTATATAGTGCTCCGCGTGTCCGTCCTTCTGTCTGTTCACGTGTCACACTTTTGTTTCTGGAGCAGAACTCTAACTATTTAACTTAGGAACTTCAAATTAGGTATCATGGTTGACAGTGTGGTTTAGTTGTGCCTTTTGGGGGTTAGAAGTCCAGGGTGCCCAAAATGTTTCCAAAAGGGCAAAAAACGTTGGCCCTACTTTAGTAGGGGTCAAGCAGTGAGCGGGGATATGTGAGCCATGCTCACTTTTGCCTTGTTATGATTATGGTCTTTCCATAAAATAGAAGGAAAAAAAGTGCCTTTTATTATAATTTACAGTGCTGGAGGGTAATATTAGACTGCAGTGGCTCTGAAAACATTAGCATGGTCATATTCAAGCTGTTTCACTCTCATACCTAAATATTAGATGACAGCCATACATTGGCTTTAAGGCGTCCTTTACCCATTAACAGGGTAATTATTCCCTCGACTTTAATTTATGCCCATCACTTAAAATTTATTTAAATTGCCACTTAAATTGCATTACTCTCCCTTTAAAAATGTACAGCTATTAAAGTATGACCATTTTTACAAACGATTGAAGTGAAGCTGCTGTGCTCTATGCACTTCACTGCTTCTGGATATTGATATACTGCAGGCAACAGCAATTGTTTAAATATATTAAAAAGTTTAATAAATAAAAGTGCTGATACTATGTAGTCAACCTTTGGTGAACTTCCTTTTTTTATTGTGTTAGTAAAAACATTTTTTTTTTGAGGAAACACTATTTGCATATGTTGTCCACTGAGTTTTCTTTGTGATCTAGAAAGTCTATTCCTATTATATATTCCTGTTTGTGTTTTGTTAATTATGATTCCAAGTAGACACACAAAGACATGAGAGAGGAGACAGAAACGAGCAGCATGCGAAAGTGGAGGCAGTAAACATACGTTGAATTGATTCAGGGGACAGGAAAAGAGACAGGAACTGATAGGTCCATCTTTCCTTCCATCGAGGCAGCTGAGGTACAGTAAAGTAGGGTTTACCCACCCCTTACTTTACCATTACAGCTTCTGATAGCACACCAAATGTTAAAGTTCTTTTAAGTCTTTTCTTTTAAAATAATAGAACAAGACTTAATGTAGCTTCTGCACCAAATTCAGGGATGGATTTAGTGATTTGGGGGCCCCAGGCAAACGCCATCTTGCGTTTTCATCCTCTCTCTAACTGGGAATGGTGCTATGCAAGTGGTAGAAGAAGTAGGCCCACTCAAAACTTTTTTTTCTGAAGTAAAACTATTAACTATTAATAGTACAACTATTACAGCAGAATTACTATAATGTTTTCCTCTGAAGTAGAAGTACACAGTAAGTAGTATATAGTTGAGTTGCATATTTTTTAAGTGTTTGGGGGCCTTTTGTAACCTATTTTGGGGTATAATGAATTAGAATAGTAACATTATTCGATATTTTTAGTATCTATCTAAACATCACAATAAATCTATAGCTGTTCAAGTAAAGGTCTAAAGTTTTCCCCTGAGTCCGAATTTTGCCTGAAACCAGGCTACCCAGGAACACCCTCATTGGCTACATCACAGAAAACAAAAGGGCCTGATAGAAATGACTTAAGTCTCAAATAAAAACCTAATTCTGACAACGTTGCATCGAGGAAACTGGAAAGGATATGGCGTTCCACCAAACAGGAAGAATTTCATTTAGTCTGGCAAGATAGTCTTAAAATATATAGGAAGGCTCTCTGTGATGCCAGAGCAGCCCATTACTCATCATTAATAGAGAAAAATCTGAACAATCCCAGGTTTCTGTTCAGCACTGTAGCCAGGCTGACAGAGAGCCACAGCTCTATTGAGCCATGTATTCCTACAACCCTCAGTAGTAGTGACTTCATGAGCTTCTTTAATGATAAAATCCTAACTATTAGAGACAAAATTAATCACTTCCTACCCTTAACTGGTACCGATTTATCCTCAAACTTAGGAACCTTAGAAACAGCTGTACAACCTCATATATATTTAGACTGCTTTTCTCCCATCGACCTCCACAAATTGACTTCAGTGATCTCTTCATCTAAACCATCTACCTGTCTCTTAGACCCCATCCCAACTAGGCTACTTAAAGAGGTTTTACCCTTAGTTAGCACCTCTTTACTGGATATGATCAATGTGTCTTTACTAACAGGCTATGTACCACAGTCCTTTAAAGTAGCTGTAATTAAACCTCCTCTTAAAAAGCCCATTCTTGATCCAGAGTTCTTAGCCAACTATAGACCTATATCTAACCTTCCCTTTCTCTCTAAAATCGTCGAGAAAGCAGTCGCCAGTCAACTCTGTGACTTTCTATAGAACAATCATTTATTTGAGGATTATCAGTCAGGATTTAGAGTGCAC
Source organism: Sebastes umbrosus (assembly GCF_015220745.1). Classification (NCBI taxonomy): domain Eukaryota; kingdom Metazoa; phylum Chordata; class Actinopteri; order Perciformes; family Sebastidae; genus Sebastes; species Sebastes umbrosus. The sequence goes on along the minus strand of NC_051285.1, from coordinate 19,123,261 downwards.
CATAGCACAGAGACAGCACTAGTGAAAATTACAAATGACCTTCTAATTGCATCGGACAAAGGACTTGTCTCTATACTTGTCTTGTTAGATCTTAGTGCTGCTTTCGACACCAATAACCATCACATCCTATTACAGAGACTGGAACATTTAATTGGCATTAAAGGAACTTCACTAAGTTGGTTTAAGTCCTATTTATCAGATCGATCTCAGATTGCACATGTTAACGATGAGTCCTCCATGCATGCCAAAGTTAGTCATGGAGTTCCACAGGGTTCTGTACTTGGACCAAATCTATTCACCTTATATATGCTTCCCTTAGCCAATGTTATTAGAAAACACTCCATAAACTTTCATTGTTATGCAGATGATACACAATTATATCTATCGATCAAGCCAGACGAAACCAACCAGTTAACTAAACTTCAAGCATACCTTAAGGACATAAAAACCTGGATGACCTGCAATTTCCAGATGTTAAACTCAGACAAAACTGAAGTTATTGTACTTGGCCCTGAGCGCCTCCGAAACAAATTATCTAATGATATAGTTACTGTACTCTAGATGGCATTGCCCTGGCCTCCAGCACCACCGTAAGGAATCTGGGAGTTATCTTTGATCTGGATATGTCCTTTAACTCCCACATAAAACAAACTTCAAGGACTGCCTTCTTTCATCTACGTAACTTCGCAAAAATCAGGCACATCCTGTCTCAAAATGATGCAGAAAAATGAGTCCATGCATTTGTTACTTCTAGATTAGATTACAGCAACTCCTTATTATCAGGCTGCTCCAATAAATCTCTTAAGACTCTCCAGTTGATCCAGAATGCTGCAGCACGTGAGCTGAGAAGAACTAGAAAAAGAGACCATATGACTGCTGTATTAGCTTCTCTACACTGGCTCCCTGTAAAATCCAGAATAGAATTTAAAATCGTCCTCCTCACCTACAAAGCGCTAAACGGTCAGGCTCCATCATATCTTAAAGAGCTTAGAGTACCCTATTAGCCCACTAGAGCACTGCGCTCCCAGAATGCAGGGTTACTTGAGGTTCCTAGAGTCTCCAAAAGTAGAATGGGAGCCAGAGCCTTCAGCTATCAAGCTCCTCTTCTGTGGAACCAGCTCTCAGTTTCAGTCCGGGAGGCAGACACCCTCTCCACATTTAAGAGTAGGCTTAAGACTTTCCTCTTTGATAATGCTTATAGTTAGGGTTGCCTTGGACAAGCCCCTAGTTCTGCTGCTATAGGCCTAGAATGCTGGGAGACTTCCTATGACACACTGAGCTCCTTTCTCCTTCTGTATATATTCATGTCCCATTCATTGTTACTAACTTAATTTCTTCCCCGGAGTCCTTGTGCTTTCTTGTCTCGCAGGTAACCATGGATCGGGGTTACACCTGGAGCGGGATTATACCTGGAGCGGGGTTACACCTGGATCGGGGTTACACCTGGATCGGGGTTACAGGATGATCCAAATATCAATTCCGATAGTTGTATTATCACTCTTTTACATCCACTGCTATTGATTTTTGTTATTAGTCTTACTTGTATTAGTTATTACAGCGGCTGTGCTACTCTCTCTCTCTCTCTCTCTCTCTCTCTCTCTCTCTCTCTCTCAACCCAACCGGTCGAGGCAGATGGCTACCCACCCAGAGCCCAGTTCTGCTGTTTCTACCTGCTAAACGGGGAGTTTTTCCTGGCCACAGCGCATTCCGATGCAATGCTCTCGGTGGGATCTATTGTTGGGTCTCTAAACTATGGTGTACGGTCTAAGACCTGCTCTATATATAAAGCGTCTCGAGATAACTTCTGTTATGATTTGATGCTATATAAAAATAAATTGAATTGAATTGAAAAAATGTCACACAATGTTCAGACCTGAGATCTAATCAGTTGGAATAAACACTGATTTGCAAATAACTGTTGTTAGTATGATACTGAACACCATATACAGTACATGATATCTTGTTAGGAAAGGCCAAATTGATATTTACAAAAGCTATGCCATACACTGACTAAATTATAAATATAATTCTACAAAAACCCTTAAAAAACAAATTATGAATCAACAGTACAGGTATCTAGCATGTACAAAATGAACAGTTCTGTGTTACAGTGTAGCCACTGATTGTTTGTTTCAGTGTCTGGCGTCCTTTTGGTAATGATCCTTTATGGCCACATTTTATTTTAATTTAAGAGATGTTGCAAATTTATCTTGGCTTGTGATCAACTTGTGACTTTCTGGAGCTCCTGACAATCTAGGGCCCCGGGACCTTTGTGACCCTCCTGTAGCATGGTTGACTAAACTGGGATGAGTTACATTAAAGCCTTTTATAAACATTTGCAGAAAATTGAGAATTAAACCTGCAGTAGGCAGAATGTTTTTGGCATCATTGGGCAACAATTCCGAAATAACCTTTAAGCATATTGTAATTCAAGTGTTCTGAGAGAAAACTACACTTTTCATGGCTCTGTTTTCAGGCTTTAAAAATCTAGCTTGTGATGGGAGACTTTGGCCAATCACGCGTCATTTCAGAGGGGGAGCGTTTCTGTTGGCTGTTCATTCAATGGAGACAGCGATCAATCACTCGCGAACTCCGTTCAAACGGTCGAACTAGGCAGAGCTGATCAAATATGAATCAATATTCTGTTACTGTAAAGCTTATTTCACGCCTAAAATGTTTTCAGAAACATCTTGTAGTGTACTGTTTAGCTGTAAAATGAGAAAGTTTGCCTCGTGGTCGGTGCTTGGTATTTCCTCAGCAGATCTCAACATGGCTGCCGGGTCACAAACTTTCACCGACCGGAGGACACCAGTCAGGATATAGTTACCATATTTGCTTCATTTCTACCCACTGCTTTAAAAGTCTTCAAAAGAATGGGGATGGTTTCAATTTGAAATGATGTAACCTGACATTAATGACTCAATAATTACACATAAAAAATATCTTCAAAAGACAAACGGGTTGGAGTAATAATATGAACCTCCAGTGCTATTGTAGTCGTGACTTTTTAGTGATTAAACTAGTTTACAAAAAAGTGATTATAGATGATGCTGAAGCTGTGTTGAGTGAATACAGACATGTGATTGGTTCTGCGCATTTCAAAATGTGAATCCCGCGGACGGATGTTGTGTCGCGATAGGTTTCCTTTCTTCTTCGTTCTGGAGCCGTCGACCACTTCCGGTTACATGACGACGACGACGGCGTTGATACAAAAAAGAGAGAAGGAAAACAGGAAAATACCTTTCTTGGCGAGAACAGTGGAAACTTAATATAAATAGCCAGATATATGTTAACGGGTTGCTTATGTGGCGGAATAACGAAGTATTGATCTCGAGTTCGTCTGGTTGGATAGCGTGAGAGCAGTGAAAGATCACACATATTTGGAGTTTATTGTTCTTCGCCTGCTCCCCTACAGCTAAGCTATTCCTGTGTTGCCCTACGCTACCTAGCCGCGCTAGCTAACGTTAGCTAAAACTGGATGCCAACACTGTTTGTGTGTTCTTAGTCCTCAATTATTAAGCGGCTAGAAAGGAAATAGCGCCGTTAATCCGTTCAGTTTGCAGCTGGACTCCGCTAACCTCTTCTAGCTCGGTGACATTAGTTGGGCGAGAATGGCAACGTCGGCTCTGTACGCCTGTACGAAGTGTAACCAGCGGTACCCCTTCGAGGAGCTGTCGCAGGGCCAGCAGCTGTGCAAGGTAACGTTCTATCCGAGTGTGTGTGTGATCGAGGATGACCGCAAACAAGACACAAAAACAGTCCCGAGCGTTAAGAGTGTAGATGTTTGCGAGTGTTATTGCCGACAGGGTGTGATGGTGTTACGACAAGTTAGGCAGGCTCAGATTATGTAACAGCTTTTATCTGTCCAACCTGGAAGCGCTAATACACTCACTGTAATCCTTTGAGATCATTCTGTACGACGATCCTGAAATAAGTAATAACACGTTCATACCACATCTCTACCCGCTGAACATTAATTCATGAGGGATTAAAAGAATTATACTTTTAAAGAATTGCCATCTTTGTACGTACTTGCCAACTTGTTGCTCTTGTAGCTGAGGAACACTTTTTTTCTTTAAAATAAAGTTGTTACCTTCTGTTCCCACCCTTCTTTATTTCATTGTCTGCACTGATTCATATTTTGTCAAAACAAGGCTGATAGACAAAATGGACAATGTTATCACGTTGTAAACACCCATTCTCTGAAAACTTCTTTGCACAGGATAGTTAAAGCACAAGGTCAACTGATGAAAACTATAAGGCAGTTAGATTTATTTTTTTTATATGAAAGAATGCCACCTAAAGTTATCCAACAATAATTCTGGTTAGCTGTGCTTACTTTTTCCTAACATTGGCCAGCCCTACTGCAATAATGTATTGGGTAATGACTGAACAAAAGCAGTTATAACACACGGTAGTCTTCACGTCTTCTATACACCAAATAGTCAGGTGTTGGTATTTCCTCAGATGTTGTAGCCAAGAGATGTTCTACAACATACTTCAAGGTGTGTTGCAAACACAGCGAGTCACGAGGCAGTCTTGTTTCTGATGTGTTCTTTGTATTAGCCCAAGTCACGCTCATGAGAACATTTCTTTGTTTTGCTGCCATAGGAGTGTCGCATCGCGCATCCAATCGTGAAGTGCACATACTGCAGATCTGAGTTTCAGCAGGAAAGGTGAGATATGTGATGCATTTATTTATGCTTTATATTAATAATGAATGTCTTTGCATTTGATGCCATTTGTTTTGGATATAAACCCATGTTTAATTATTTCCAGTAAAACCAATACAATCTGCAAGAAGTGTGCTCAGAACGTCAAACAGTTTGGAACAGTGAGTAACAAGTTTCTCCAGTTTTTTCCTCCAGTTGTATTTATCAAGTTGCACTTGTTTGTACATTTCTTTACAGTCCATGATGTGTAAATCCACTTTTAACATTGTCTTTTGTCTGCCTTTACAGCCCAAACCTTGCCAGTACTGTAACATCATTGCCGCTTTCATCGGGACAAAGTGCCAGCGTTGTACTAACTCAGAGAAGAAGTATGGACCTCCACAGACCTGTGAGCAGTGCAAACAGCAGTGCGCTTTTGACCGTAAGGAGGAGGGCAGGAGAAAGGTAAAACCTCACACACCATATAGTGCAGTCTAATTTGATTGGGAGTGTATAACAGCAAGTCTTATGAGCTGCTGTCTTCGTCTTGTCTTACAGGTGGATGGGAAACTGCTGTGCTGGCTCTGTACCCTGTCCTACCGCCGTGTCCTGCAGAAGACCAAGGAGCAGAGGAAGGGCTTTGGCTCCTCCAACTCCTCGTCCCTGAGCGAGAAAGACCACCACTCCAGACCTCACCATCATCACCACCACCAACACAGACACAGCAGCTCTCATCACAAGTATGGCCCCTGTTGAGTCACGGTTGATTTCTTAACACAGAATAGTGAAACAATCTGTTTCTGTTTTATGCTACTATATGGTTGTTTACATCTCTGACGGCTTAACTTATCTTTTGCAGACTGAGTGGGAGCTTGAGTCCTGAGCAGGAGCAGGGACTGTGGAAGCAGAGGTGAAACTTTCCTTCTCATTTGAACTGCGTGATATACAGTACATCAGAAAACAATGGATTGATTGTGTATTTGGGGCCAAATTTTACATTGCAATTTTGATTTTCTTTGCAGCCATAAATCGTCTTCAATCCAGAAGGAGACTCCAAAGAAGAAACCAAAACTGGAGATGAAGCCATCCAACGGGGATAGGTATGATAAGTGTTGTAATTGTTCGTTTTGATCATGTAAAAATAGTCATTCCTTTTGGAATATGTTTTTTTTCTTCAACATGTCACACTCTCCTTTCTCCCATCAGTAGTTCCATCACCCAGTCGATGGATTCTGGAGGAACAGACAACTTCATTCTCATCAGCCAGCTGAAAGAGGAAGTGATGTCACTGAAGAGACTCCTGCAGCAGAGGGATCAAACCATTTTGGAGAAGGAACGAAAGGTGGGTTATCATCAGCCTCGCTCAACCTCCGGCGCCAATGAGTCAAAGTCGCATCACTGTTGGTTGCATGAATTTATTTGATGTATTGATTATTCATTTCCCCTCCAGCTCACGGAGATCAAAGCAGACTTTCAGTACCAGGAATCCAACATGAGAGTTAAGATGAACCAAATGGAGAAATCGCACAAAGAGTCTATGGAGCAGCAGCAGGTAGGAAACCGTATATGTATAAGTGACATGTCACAAAAGTCAGTTTCAATACCACATTTGGTCTCCATTTAAAATTTTGCTCTGAAATATTTTGTGAAAAGGTTCTTGTGTTGTTGTTGTTTTTTTCTATTTCCACCACTCTAAAACATCCTCCAGCTATCTAGTGGTGTGGTTACACTGTGTTCACTGTATCTGTTTGTAATGGCACTTTTGTGTGTTGATTAATATATTAATATATCCTTTATATATACTTTATACTTTTTTCTTGGTATCTAAAGAGGTCATATGGGTTTGAAGAAAAAGCCAGATAGAAATAACCTCAAGCAAAATAAGTTCCATCTAAATTTCTATTCCTGAGATTATTGTCTCATTTGTACTTAAAACCATATCAGTTTGCCAACTGATCTGTAATCAGTAATACTGTTAGAAATGATTAAAATCACAATTGTTGTTTGTTCAACACGCATTGTCCTGCACACCAGTTCCATCTGAATATTGCATACATTCGCATTTTTGTTTATATAGATACATAACATTACATAGGTGGCATGCTGGAAAAACAATGTATAATGACCCTTATGTTAATGTTGTTTGTGATTTATTCAGAAATGCCCACATGATTTCATAAATGGTTGTACAATGTTTCAGGTTGTATAGCTATCGCTATCAGGAAATAATTGATTAAAAATGGTAATCAGTTTCTGAGCCCATATCATGCTTGTGTTGTGTGTCATATATGTGCCAGGGATGATTCATTACTTGTTGCATAAGTTTGCAGTCTGTTGTTATGGATACGATGCGTCAGTTGAGCCACATCCTGTCAAACTCTGGTGTTGTTGTTTTTTTTTTATGGTTGCTGTTTTTTGTAATTGTGACTCTTGCTGACATGTTTGATGCACTAAAGGTGTTTTTATCAGTACAGTATAAACAGTTGAAGGTAGCCCATGTTTGGCTTTTAGCTTGTTGCGTCGGGCAAATGATGAAGTATAAAAGTGATAAAAGTCCTAAAGCCAGTTAGTACGTTTGCTGCCGTTAAAATCACAATCAAGATTTCAGGTAAATTGCAATGTAAATGTGTTAAAAAAAAAACTTCCAAACTACCCATCTGATTTCTAACACCATTATATCATTTTGTTTCCACAGGGCAAAAACAGGGAGTTGATGAAGCAAGTGGCTGCCCTCTCTAAAGGAAAAAAGTTTGACCGGACAGGAAGCTCACTGCTGTTGCCCTAACAATAGGCCGACCAACGGGTAACAACACAGAGCGGCTTCATTGTTGTAACACTGTGAAAGTCTCCCTCCTGTGTTCCCTCATTGCCATCAACATCGATTACTTCTGAATTGGTAAAGCCAGAGACCATGTTGTACATGGAAATCAATTGTTGAATCAAAGAAACCTTTCTCTTAATGTCAAGCATATTTTAGATATTTTATGGCGACTTTTCCACTGGGTCATAGGATGTGACTTTTGGATGGAGTGGAGGACGGAGCCCTCGTTTTTAAACACTGCCGGGCCAAAACAAAAAAGCATGGTGTGTTTATTTGTGGATAGCATTCTTTCAACTCAGTGTATCCACTTAATTTCTATGGACGTCATGCAATTTATTTATTCAACTGTATTTCTTAGCTTTTTTATTTCCTCACAACATACTACGAGAACATCCCACATTTAGGGGTTTTCTTCAATAGCAATTAGTTATATTTTTCTAAATTTATGCGGTTGTGGAAGACAAGTTCTCCTCCAATGGAGATCCGGCGCAACTTTACAATGTATGCAAACGTGGGAAGGGCGACCACTGACTGAGCTGCTGCTCGTCAATACAGAACCCTCTCAGTAACAATTCATAAAACAACCAATGAACACTTTAAAAGGCTGTCTGACAGATAGACACCTCCTGGCTGCCCTCTTTCTCACTGTGTGACAGCTGTAGTGCTTTGCCGTTTCTCTTTAGTGGAACGATTGTAATACTGCATGATTTTACTGCCAGACACCAAGACTCCAAGGTTGGCATTGTGGTCAGACTTCTTTTTTCCTCCCTCCCTTTTAATTAGTTTTTTAAGAATCACTTGTAAATGTATTACTGGGGTCAGCCATTGTATTTAAACTATTGCTTGTATCTGTTTTAGTGAGTACAGTATGTGTATGGTAAGGCCAGTTGAAATTAACATGTCTGTAGAAGATGCTTTTTAAAAGGAACACACCTATCACCTTGCATTATTGGGCTGGTTTCATACTGTGGCGTCCAGGATCACTTTTGTACTTTTTTCCAAACCAAGTGTTTTAAAACTATTAAAACTGGCTAAACTGTTACTGTATGTTTGTTTTTATTGACCATTTAACTGTTTAACCTTTTAAACGTATACGTTTTAGACGGATGGGACATCTATAATTATAATAGTATTAATATAGGAAATATCTATAATGTAGATGTCAAATCAACTTTCACATTTCAACCACATTTTGTCCATCAATGAGATCATTTTTTATCTCGATGTCCCCAAGACCTAACTGAACTTATGATATCATCTGTGAGGTAACATAACAGGGTATGTATTAGCCTGTTGTTTTACCACTGAAGGATTACCACTACTTACTATTCTTTACGTTATTGGTGTTTTACAATTAGGGCCATCAAAGTTAACGCAAATTTGCTTTAATGCATTAACGCAACGTGTGATTTTTAGGATGTAGCGGGCTCAGTTTTAAAGCTAAAGTGAAGACCATGTCATACTAGCTTGTTGCGAGGGAGATTAATAACATTCCAACCTTGCGCTAAAAGGAAAAACTGTCATGGCCATTATCAAAGGGGTCCCTTGACCTCTGACCTCAAGATATGTAAATGAAAATGGGTTCTATGGGTACCCACAAGTCCCTTTACAGACATGCCCACTTTATGATAATCACATGTAGTTTTGGGTCAAGTCATAGTCAAGTCAGCACACTGACGCACTGACCGCTGTTCTCTCCTGTTGGGCTTGAGTTTGCCATGTTATGATTTGAGTATATTTTTTATGCTAAATGCAGTACCTGTGAGGGTTTCTGTAAAATATGTGTCATTGTTTTGTGTTGATAATTGATTTCCAATAATAAATATACATATATTTGCATAAAGCAGCATATTTGCCACTCCCGTGTTGATAAGAGTATTAAATACTTGACAAATCCCCCTTTAAGGTACATTTAGAACAGATAAAAAATGTGTGATTCATTTGCGATTAATTGTGGACAATAATGCTATTAATCACGATGATATATTTTAATTGATTGACAGCACTAATAAATATATACATACATGTGCATAAAGCAAGCATATGTGCCTACTCCCATGTTGATAAGAGTATGAAATACTTGACAAATCTCCCTTTAAGGTACATTTTGAACAGAAAAAAAATTTGTGTGATTCATTTGCTATTAACTATGGGCAGTCATGCGATTAATTAAGACTAAATATTTTTAATCGATTGACAGCTGTATTTACAATACATCCTGTCATATGAATACTGAATGTTCGCTTGAAGAGTTAAAAAATCCACCCTGATAAAAGTCAGACTTTATATAAAGACACTCACAGTTATATTTATATAAAGACACTCACAGTTACTATCAATTAATATAGTACTACTAAATCGTCTCAGTCTTCAGTCTAGAGAGGTTAATTGAATAGGTAGGATTATATATTTTAATTTTTTTAATTTATACAATACAAACAAACCATAATATATTTAATATCTGGTCCTCACAAGTTAACAGCTAATTTCCACAAGAACAAAAGTACAATTCTCACGAAGAATTGGTCATTTAATTTATTACATGTTTATTTAGGATAAATAAAGCAAAACCTTAATCTATAATTAATTGGGGAGTGATGCTTGAATTTGGCAGTTGGTTTAAAATGGGCTACCATAAGCACAGAAAAGACATTAGTACAAGTTAGAATTTCAAGACAATCAAAAACAGCTGTTAAAGTTGTTAGTGTGGAAAACACTGAGCAAAACAATGCCTAAATGTTATCAAACGCTGGCACTAACCCTAACCATGACCCTGACAAACAAGAAGGAGGCGAGAATGGTCCAGCATAAGAAACATTATGTTTCTTGTGAGTCATATGAACAATGTATGTAAGTTAATAATTCATTGGGCATCGAACATAAACTGCTTACTAGCTACAAAACTGAGGGAAGGACATCGGCAGCCAACAGTATCAATGATAGTAGAGGAAATAGAACTTTTAAGATTTTAAGGGGAAATTAGGAGCAGCAACTCACTATAATTTAATGCAATACAATGTAATAATTACATTGGCAGCGGCGCTCTGTTATGCATACTTACATACGGCAAAATTGTACATACTGGATAATGAAGATTCCGCTTCTTTGTGGCAAACAAGACAGTTTACCACGTTACGGGGAGTGCCTGAACGCATCAACCTGTCTATCCGGCTCACTTGAAAGGCCTATGAAAAGGAGGCTCGGTCACGTGCGGACATGGGTCTTGGGTAAAACACATGCGCAGTGCGATTGGCTTAATTTCGGCGAGTGCAGACAACATTTTACTGCGCATGTGTATCCCCCGGAGATATGACGCGTGATCAAGCCTCCTTTATTTAGGCCTTGGTCACTTGGAATTTCCGCTCGCTAACTAGCTAGCTTAGCAGGCGATGCTTCCTGCGGTAGACACTGCTGTGCCTGGTTCGCAAATAAAAACAAAAGTTTGTACCGAACCTGGCTGTGTAAAGACTGCATTAAATGTATTTTTGTGATGTTTCTTTTGACCTCATAATGTTGGTAAAGGCACATGTAGAAAGGATCTTTACATAGATATGAGTCTAAGTTATTTTGTGTAGCGAACGTTAGCTAACTCAGCTAACCTGGCTGAAGTGAAGTGTAGCAGGTTAGCTGCTAGCATTCAGCAGATACAGCAAGCTGGCTGAAACCGAAGTTCACCAAGTCTGAAGTTAGGTCACGAAAGGTAAGTATGCATGCCATTTCTCATATTTAGTTTTCATCATATTGCTAGCGAGATAGCTAACGTTAAGGAACGCAACTAGCTAACGCTGTAATGTTCTTCGTCGCAGTACCGTTACAGATTACAGTTGGTTTGTGTTTTACAAAGCTTCAACTCCAAATGGTCAGTAAAGCAGTTTGTTGTTTATTATCATTTACTTATCATTATTGTCCCCTTATTATTGTATTGTGTAAGCATATCCTACCAGCTTCAAAACAAGAGCATGATTGGCACACACCCACTAAAAAGAAAACAAAGGGGATTTGTATGTGCAACATCATCACACTACACACCAATTGCACATTTGAAGACATACATATGTTTACAAATACATGTCAAAAGATGTGCATGTGTCTTGTATTAAATGTAAGATACTGTGAAATATTTGAATGAGAACAGTTCATTATCAAGCAATAATAACTTGCTTTATGTTGCACCTAACATCCAGAATTTTAGATCTAAACAAGATAAAATCATATAAATAGTTACAACAATATACCATCAGTTAAGAAAAAGCCAAAAGATAAAAGGGAGTCTTAAGAAGAGATTTTAAAGGAAGAAATCCTCATGCAGGGAGTTCCACAGCTGAGGGCCCCGGGCAGCAAAAACCCGGTCACCTTCGTTGACAAGCTTGGATTTTGGAACCTGGTCCTGCCAGAGGATCTCAAGCTGCAATCAGGCTCATAGGGAGTCAGCAAATCACAGGCAATGGTGGCATGGAATTCACAAACAAACAAACAAACACAGGCAGCCAAAAACATAACTTTGACATGTAGTCCTTGATGGGTCTCAGTATGAATGCATTACTCATGATCATTCAAGGATCACAGTGATGCCTCTCACAAATGTTGTAAATAATTATAAATGTTATCTATTTAGTATGTCAGACTCAGACAGTGACGAGGACCAAGATCGCCCTTTCTCTCTAACTGGCTTCCTCTTTGGAAACATCAACGAAGATGGACAGCTGGAGGACGACAGTGTTCTGGACAATGTGGGTGTTTTAAAGATTATTTTGTACAGCAACATTTAAGAGTATTTTTAATTAGTATCATTATGCATATTATTTAAACTAAGATGATTAAATTAATGGTGGAAATTCTATATGATATATTATTATGTATTTTCACTGCCTATTCCAATTTTCTGTTCTGTTTCTGCTGTTTCTTCTCACCCAGGAGTCCAAAAAGCATTTGGCTGGTTTGGGTACTCTGGGTCTGGGCTCACTCATCACAGAGATCACTGCCAATGAGGAGGGTGATCAAGATGAGAGCAGAGACTCTGGTAGTGTTGATGAAGATGGTTAGTTTAACTATAACAAAAAGTAACTTTGCATTAATTTAACCAGGAACAAGATGGAATGACATTTTCAATATTTCTCCTCATCCAGGTTGGGTGAAAAGCACGGAAGATGCAGTCGATTATTCTGACATCAATGAGGTTGCTGAGGATGAGACAAAGAAGTACCGTCAGGCTATGGGGTCACTGCAGCCCAGCAGGACAACAGGTGATCAACTTGCAGCTCCTTAGAGTCCTATTTGTGTTTGATTGTTGTTAGACTCAAAGTCTTAATTATTTTATTTATTTATATTCTTTTATTTTTATTATTTATTATTATATTTTTTTCTTAAGATGTATATATTTTTTTTATTTATCTAATCTTTATAAATAAAATATTTTTCTATACAACAAATTCAAATGCCCAAATTCCCCAAATTGTGTCAAAACAACACCTTCTTACCACAATCTTCAAAACGTTGTTGGACTGTTTACTTTGATATTTACTTTAATGTAAACATTTTTCAACATTTTCAAATTCCTTGATCTTAGATGATGAGGATGACTATGATGCTGACTGCGAGGATATTGATTCTAAGCTCATGCCTCCTCCGCCACCACCAACTCTTCCTACAGCTGCTAAGAAAGAGGAGCCCTCCTCTCAGGGCACGAATGGTAAAGACATGTTTACTCATAATGATTATGTTTGGCTTGTCCTCCTCCACAGAGGTTTAAGCTGCAACTCTGGAGTCTATAAGGAAGGGACATTGCTAAGGGTAGTTCATCAGGGTAGATGTTATTGAGAGTTTTAGATTGTCTCTGAATACTACACTTGATCATATAGTAAACTCAACAGCAATTCAATTCAGGTTAGGTTCAAGTATTGATGAAGATAGATGAAATTTGATTGTCTCTGCCGCTACTGTGATCTGTCACTGTCTCTCCTCACAGTTGGGGAAGAGGGTGACGGCATCATCCTGCCCTCTATCATCGCGCCATCCTCTACGGCTGATAAGGCCGACTTCAGCAGCTCCTCAGACTCTGAGTCAGAAACCGACCGTCCCTGCCAGGGCTCGGGGGCTGGAGGCCCCCCAGATAGTCTCACCCTCCCTCTTGCTGGCATCATGCAGAAAGATGCTGCCAAAGCGCTGCCAGGTGTCACAGAGCTCTTCCCAGAGTTTAGGCCTGGAAGGGTAAAGCATCTTTACATCCACTGTCCTGAACTGAGATTTATCATTACGCATGCGTAAGGTTTATTTTATCATCATTTTAAAATCAAGGAGTGTACTGACACCAACTGTCTCTTGGCTTTACTACCAGGTGCTTCGGTTCTTACGGCTTTTTGGTCCTGGAAAGAACATGCCATCAGTTTGGAGGAGTGCCCGCAGGAAGAAGAAGCGAAAGCACCGTGACCCTCAGCCTGGGACGCCTCCTCCGGAAGGAGAGCCCACAGAGCAAAGCCAGGAGAAAAAGTCTGGGTGGCTTTACGAGTATGCACTCCCTCCACCCCCAGAGCAGTGTCTCTCTGATGATGAGGTAAATCTACAAGTTCTATAGGCTATTCTAGGCTCGAATGTCAGCTTCTAGTAGTCTGGCAATAAGTCATTCGATGTTTCCAGCACTTCACATGCTTTTCTGTGCCGTCCAGATAACCATGATGGCTCCAGTAGAATCAAAGTTCTCGCAAACTTGTGGTGATGGGGACAAGGAGGCAGAGTCTCGACCTAAAGTAGCAGAATGGAGATACGGTCCAGCCCAGCTCTGGTACGACATGCTAGGTGTCACTGAGGATGGAAGCAACTTCAACTACGGCTTCAAGCTAAAAGAAGAGCAGACCGATGAGCCTCATCAACAGGACACGCCTGAGGAAATAACTGAGACTGCACATGGGGTATGCAGACATGGACATCTGTGTAGCCATAACACCAAAATTATACTGATTGTGTTACTGATATTGTGTGTAATATATCAATAGTTTCTGAGGCGTGAAGACGACGACAGTGATGCTAATGATGATGGAGATAAGGACAGATCAGCCCTTGAGAATGAGCTCTTCCTGATGGTCACTCAACTGAAATGGGAGGACGATATTATCTGGAATGGGGAGGACGTAAAACACAAGGGCACAAAGACTCAGCGAGCCAGCCTGGCAGGGTGGCTGCCCTCTAGCATGACCCGCAATGCCAATGCTTATAATGCACAGCAGGGTAAGACACCAGGAAAAAAACTCTTGCAATGTTTTTTTTGTGTACTCAAAATATACCCGGGTGATGCTTACTAAACTTGATAGAGACAGAGGCTGTAATATTTAATGTGTGTAAAAGAAATATAACAATCTGTTTAATCCTTCAGGTCTGACGAGAAGTAATTCCCAATTGGTGCCGCCTACGCCTCCACCCATGCCCAAACTTTCTTCAATCTCTGGCTCTAAGCGGGAAAAAAACAGCCACGATAATCAAGGTGAGTTTATTTTTAGGTCACAATACGAATAATAGATTCACCAGACCTTTTTTTATCTCAGGCTAACCTCTCATTTTCTGTATCGTCTTCATTTGTTTTTGTTCCTGTTCGCAGCCTCTCATGAAGAAGACTCTCCCTGGTTCTCCATCTTCCCTATTGACAGCGAGGAGTTGGTGTATGGCCGCTGGGAAGATAACATCATCTGGAACGACCAGGAGATGGATCACATGCTCATGCCACCTGTTCTTACGCTGGATCCCAATGATGAAAATATCATCCTAGGTATATTTAGAATTCCCATCTTATTAGACTACGTATTCATCTCTGCTTTGCTTTTTCCAAAATTAACATCTTTCATTGGAATTTGACGTACAATATACCGTATGACCTTTCTGAAGTTTGTAAATGTTCTTATGCGGGGGTCATGTTTTTAAAAAGCTGAATAATTACAATAACAAGGAGAACACAAAACAGCTGTTATATGTATTCATGTTTAATTCATTATCAATCAATCAAACTTTATTTGTATAGCACCTTTCATACAGATTAATGCTTTTCAAAGTGCTTCACAGATGACTGACAAGCCAAATGTAAGACAGAACCACAAAAACAACAAAAAAGACAACATTTTCAATTTCACAACTTAAAGACAGTAAAATAAGTGAATAAAATAATAACCATTCTTAATCAAAGGCCTGGTTGACTAGGTAGGTTTTAAGTTTACGTTTAAATCTTTAAACACTTCCAGCAGCTATCAGATTTATGTGACTGTGTGTAATTTATATAATCTTAACAGAGCATCTAATCTTAGTTTGTAAGTAAAAATGCAAATCCTGTAGACCAGTATGTGTGAAGAATACGGGGGTCTGCATTATTTGGGACCTAAAAATAATGTTGTCAGGGCACTGAGGCAGATGATAGTCTGCTTATTTTGACAAACTGTTGTCTCTTTGTAGAAATCCCTAATGAAAAGGAGGACTTGACTTCCCACTCCCCATCAAAGGAGAACAAGAAGGAAACGGCAATCAAAAAGAGCCGCATCCTGCTGGGGAAGACCGGGGTGATAAAAGATGAGCCACAGCAGGTATGCTGCATCTCCAGGGCAAGCAAAGCTACATGTTTGATTATATGAAATGGTCAGATTACATGGTCTGCTTCTTCAGTGGAGATGTGAGTCATTTGAAACAGAAAATGGTAAAATATGGGATGTAATAAGGAAGATCAAGGCGACATAATGAAGGAGCAGATAATGGTGAAATGAAATAGACAGAATACTTGGTACCTGAGGCTACAAATTTCTTGCAAAGCATCATCATGTGTGAGCAGTAACTGTGAAATTTTAGGCTGAGAATGGTATTTTAACAGTTCCGTTAAAAAAATAGAAAAGGACAAAGGAAAAAGACATTACTTTCAGTGGGAAATGTGTTTTTTCTCAACTCAGAACATGTCCCAGCCTGAAATGAAGGACCCGTGGAACCTCTCCAATGATGAGTTCTACTATCCTAAACAGCAGGGCTTGAGGGGGACGTTCGGTGGCAACATCATTCAGGTAAGCAGTAGCCCATAAAAATAAAGACAAAGCAGACAGGACATAATCTGCTTTGAAATGTAATTTATACTGTAAATATTGTGGCACACTCATATAGAGCAGACCGAGCCATAACCTGTGAAATAAGCAGCTGAAATGTAGAAGTCGTATAATTTAATGGAGTCAATTTTGTGTTTTTAACAGCACTCTATCCCAGCACTGGAGCTGAGGCAGCCCTTCTACCCGACTCACATGGGGCCCATGAAGCTGCGCCAGTTTCATCGACCGACTCTGAAGAAGTACTCATTTGGAGCTCTGGCTCAGCCGGGTCCCCACGCTGTCCAGCCGCTGCTCAAACACATTAAGAAGAAGGCCAAGGTGGAGCACTGCTCAAAACAAGCACCATTACTCTATGAACATTCAGATAACCTTGTAGCGTTTTGCCATTTTTGTACATTAATGGTTAATGAGTGTATGTGTTAATGTTGGTTTTTTTTGTATAGATGCGAGAGCAGGAGCGGCAGGCATCAGGAGGAGGAGACATGTTCTTCATGCGAACCCCGCAGGACTTGACTGGTAAAGATGGAGATCTGATCCTGGCAGAGTACAGTGAGGAATACGCCCCTCTCATCATGCAAGTTGGCATGGCCACTAAGATCAAAAACTACTACAAAAGGGTGAGTCTAGTCTTTGTTTTCCACTCATGATTTTGCATTTTTTTAGCCAAGACCATAGACTGTATATATAGATGGACGACACATCTCTACTTCCTCCCACTATAGAAAAGTGAAGCCAAAATATCCCAGATATGGGAGTTGCTATCTTGAGATTTTGACATCATTTGGAGCCAGAGTCTGCGTAGTAGTGATCGAGCACGGCCCCAGCTTGCTAGCATGTTAACATGGAGGGGGCGGAATTTATGACCTATACTGCAGCCAGCCGTGATCAAGATGTTTTGGCTTCACTTTTGGGGAGCTGTCATGTCGTCCATCTTTATATACAGTCTATGGTCGAGACATGCAGACTTGTATACAAATAGGTGTACTATTGTCATATTTATTTCAATTTGCAGACTTTTGTATTATATTTGTATTTCATTCTGGTGTTAATGTCAGCTAATCAAATTCAACTTAATGAAAATTGCAGACCCCATATTTGTTGGATGAGTTGTTAAAATACAATATGGCGTTGTTACTTTATTCCTCAGAAACCTGGAAAGGATCCTGGAGCACCGGACTGCAAATATGGAGAGACCGTGTACTGCCACACATCCCCTTTCCTTGGTTCTCTTCATCCTGGACAGCTGCTCCAGGTCAGCGCCGTCACATTAAAATATTCAGTATTCAGATTAGATAATTGTATGAAACATCCCTGGTCTGTTATCATGGCAAACAGTGAGATATCTTTTTCTTTTAGGCATTTGAAAACAACCTCTTTCGTGCTCCAATCTACCTGCACAAGATGCCAGAGACTGATTTCTTGGTACTACGAACGCGACACGGCCTCTACATCAGAGAGATTGTGGACATAGTTGTAGCTGGTCAGCAGTGTCCCTTGTTTGAGGTTCCAGGGCCCAACTCCAAACGAGCCAACACTCACATCAGAGACTTCCTACAGGTGTGTTTATGTGGCTGAACATTCCCTGAAACTTGAGCCGCTGTCGTTGCAAACGCTCAACTGTCACGTCTGTATATTCTGTAGGTGTTCATTTACCGCTTGTTCTGGAAGAGCAAGGACCGGCCCCGGAGAATCCGCATGGAGGACATAAAGAAAGCTTTTCCGTCACACTCGGAGAGCAGCATCAGGAAACGACTAAAACTCTGTGCTGACTTCAAACGTACAGGTAGACCATGCTGATTCATTAACCCTCTGCGCACAACATTCATTGCTCATTAGGATTTGTTGGACTAACCCAGTTGTTATATCAGGGAAATGTTGAGGTTATAAAGATATACTGTGTGCATGAGCTCAGCAGTGTGTGTGCCTTGAATTGACAGACAGGAATCTGAGCAGGAAAAGAGCTATTTACACCTACTATGGATTTAACTCTACAGGTAAGATATAGTCTAAGGACAGTATAAGGACAGTATTTACATCAACATCTTGTTCTACAATGTCTAACATACATGTACCTATAAAGGCCAACACCAAACCAACAGTCGGCCGTCGGCCAGTTTGGGGCTGTCAGTGAGCGTCTGTCGGCTGAGGTTTTTCTGTGTGTCCCACACCGTCGGCTCTAGTCTGCCCGTGTCAGAGGCTTTTTGGCCGATTCAGCATCTTGAATTGCCGGCAGAGCGAGAAATGAGTGAGAAATCACTCTTATTGGCTGTTCAGCGATGAACGAATGAAAGTGAGGAAAGCAAGCCAACAAGTAAAATCAAGAGCAAAAACACAGAAGGCTCGTCTCATTTTTCATCTTCATCTCATCTGATCATTCCAATACACGGATATTTTCACAACAACATGGACATCTGGAATGAAGCTAAGTGGTGAGCGAGAGTGGTGTGAAAATGGTCGGTAGACGCACCTTTATTTCATGTACGTATCATAACAACCAAAGAGTATAGAAGCAAAGAGACAAAACACCGGTGTTTTTTTTTTTACAAAAGCCGCCATTTTTGGGCTGAAAAAGTTAATTATATTTATAATATTTTATTCTTCAACACAGGCCATTTCGGTAGAATATGACAATAGAAGAGAAATAATTTTGTGTACCATCATTTTTGTCCAGGCCAGTTTCATTAGTTTGTTTTTTTAAATGATTCTGCTGAACCATAATTCAAAAACAATAGCTGATTTTCATTAGTTCATTTTCAGTGAATTTTTATTTATTATTACTTTTGTCAGTTTCAAGTTATTTCAGTGACCATTGTTGGTTTTTCTTTCTTTAACGGAAGGGTACCAACAATTCTGCCTACGTCTGTACGTTCTTTGTAACAACAGCTTGTATATCTCCCATCCTTGGTCTTCCGGTTTCCCTTTTTGAGTGACGAATACAGACAGCCGCCAACTGCTGGTGTGGAGAGTTATTTCCTTACGCAGGCGCAGAACGTACTTGCTAACTGGCCGTCGTCTAGTGTTTGCGGTGTGTTCAAATGCAACTAATCGGCCAAGACAAAGGCGACGTGAGGCGACGCAACACTCGGCATTCATCACTGCTAGTTCATTGATGTCGGCTTGGTGTGTCTGGGCCTTATAGGAAACTCTGACAAAGACACGTTTTTTGCTTCTAATACTGCATTTTGTGTTCAAGAGAAAGGTTGCAGATTTGAGAACATGTCTTAACAGTGTCTTGTCTTCGTGCAAGGGATGGACTCTAACTGGTGGGTGCTGAAGCCTGACTTCAGATTGCCTACAGAGGAAGAGATCAGGGCCATGGTGTCTCCAGAGCAGTGCTGCGCTTACTATAGCATGCTGGTGGCGGAGCAGAGACTAAAGGTAAAAGGATTTCCCTCTAGATAACTTAACACAAGTGAGTGTTGTGGCATGGCGGCTTCACTACAAGTTATTTCACTCCGTTAGGACGCTGGATATGGTGAGAAATCCTTCTTTGCGCCAGAGGAGGAGAACGAAGAGGACTTTCAAATGAAGATTGACGATGAGGTATGTGCTTCCTCATAACAAAGTTAGGTGAGAAAATATTCAAATTTACACCAAGCTGATCCAGTGTAACACATTTTAGGTGCGGACAGCCCCTTGGAACACAACAAGAGCCTTCATTTCTGCGATGAAGGGGAAATGCCTGTTGGAAGTTACAGGCGTGGCCGATCCCACAGGCTGTGGAGAGGGTTTCTCCTACGTCAAAGTGCCCAACAAGCCCACTCAGCAGAAGGTCTGAATATCTAAAGCAAAAGTCTGCCACCCCAAATTCTGCTTTATGTAAATATAGAGGATGAAATCTTAGATTCTGTGCATTTTTTTTTTTCAGGATGACAAAGAACCACAGCCTGCCAAGAAGACAGTGACGGGGACCGATGCTGACCTGAGGAGACTCTCGCTGAAGAATGCCAAGCAGCTGCTGCGCAAGTTTGGTGTTCCAGAGGAAGAGGTAAGTCCACGGTGGTGATATATTCTCCCATCTTTTATTCACTCTGCAGGTCAGGGTTGATACTTTTTTGGAGATTTGTTAATGGTGACAAATGCAGGAAAGGCATGTGGGATTACTTTTAGGGTAGTTTTTTTTCTACCTCATCTTTCAGGCTTGTTAAAGTGATTGCGTGTCTTGTATGTGTGCTAGATCAAGAAGCTCTCACGTTGGGAGGTGATTGACGTGGTGAGAACCATGTCCACAGAGCAGGCGCGTTCAGGCGAGGGACCCATGAGCAAGTTTGCCAGAGGCTCTCGTTTCTCCGTTGCGGAACACCAGGAGCGCTACAAGGAGGAGTGCCAGAGGATCTTTGACCTGCAGAACAAGTGAGACTCTTACTTAGGTTTACATGTGTTATTCAAGATTCTGTCTGAGCACACCTTGAGTCCTTTTCCTTGTCGCACCCCCCACCACAGAGTGTTGGAGTCGACAGAGGTGCTCTCGACAGACACAGACAGCAGCTCAGCAGAGGACAGTGACTTTGAGGAGATGGGGAAGAACATTGAGAACATGCTGCAGAACAAGAAGACCAGCTCCCAGCTGTCCCGCGAGAGGGAGGAGCAGGAGAGGAAGGAGCTGCAGAGGATGCTGATGGGCGAGGAGAGCGACCGGGACCACAAGGGACGCAAGGAACGGCGCAAAGGCTTGTGTGAGTTTCTGAAAGTCAGAGATCTTTATGGTGTATTAAGGACAAGTCTGTATTAGCTGTGTAAGGTTGAAAAAATGTTTGTCTCTAACTGTAAACTTTACTTCCCTTCACTCTATAGCCAGCTCCTTATCCACCAGCTCCCACAAGGATGACGACACGTCCTCCGTCACCAGCCTAAACTCCTCGGCCACGGGACGGCGACTCAAGATCTATCGCACCTTCAGGGACGAGGACGGCAAGGAATACGTCCGTTGCGAGACGGTACGCAAGGCTTCCGTCATCGACGCCTACACCAGGA
This sequence comes from Sebastes umbrosus, assembly GCF_015220745.1. Classification (NCBI taxonomy): domain Eukaryota; kingdom Metazoa; phylum Chordata; class Actinopteri; order Perciformes; family Sebastidae; genus Sebastes; species Sebastes umbrosus. The sequence continues at coordinate 19,101,752 of NC_051285.1, read as the reverse complement.
TCAGAAACACTAAGGATGATGATTTCATGTGAGTGTCAGAAATCAAACTGTGAACTTTCTTAATCTTACAGTGGGTATTTGATCCTTGGAAGTAAACCATCAGACTGTTTAATACCCACGCCACCATGGTGATAATGATATAGTTCAAAAAAATATTTTTAAAAGTCTGCTCTTTATTGAGCAGTGTCTAATTAATAAAAAGAAAGCAATGATAATGTTCATACATCATATCTCTGTAACTTTTAACCAAACTAACAAAATCACAACTGAACCAGTGAATGTAAAACAGCCAGCACTGTTTATCTTTGTGGTTGCAGACGAAAGTTTGCCCTCTTCGATGAGCAGCACAGAGAAGAGATGAGGAAGGAGCGCCGGCGTATTCAGGAGCAGCTGAGGAGGCTGAAGAGGAACCAAGAGAAGGACAAGATCAAGGGACCTCCAGAGAAGAAGGCCAAGAAGGTTAAAGAGAGGCCAGACCTCAAGGTAAAAGTAAGCTTGCCGATTCAGTACTATTCTCCTCTCTTTTACTATCCTTTTCCTCACCAGATAATTTGGTACCCAGCTAAATGCAAACCTGTGGCTTTCCATTGGTGTAGATATTGAGTAAATTTGTTCTTTCAGTATTATTATCATGAAGCACAGGCAGATTATTTGTCGTGTTCCTTAATGTTTGCCTCTTTTCCCTAGTTAAAGTGCGGAGCATGTGGCGCCATTGGACACATGAGGACCAACAAGTTCTGCCCGCTGTACTATCAGACCAACGCCCCGCCTTCTAACCCTGTCGCCATGACAGAGGAGCAGGAGGAGGAGCTGGAGAAGACCGTCATCCACAACGACAACGAGGAACTGATCAAGGTGGAGGGCACCAAGATCGTGCTGGGCAAACAGCTCATTGAGAGGTAACGGATTACCCTCGTTCCTCTTCTGTTACCATTGAAAAGAGTTGCGGTTAACAGTTGCATGTGCTGCAAAATTCTTCCAGTTATAAATTACCGCAGTATTTTTCTAAATTTGGGTCCATGGACAGCAATAGTCACTCTGATACAGGGTTAATAAATTAATGTTTTTTTTCTCTTACAGTGCCGATGAGGTGCGCAGAAAGTCTTTAGTGCTCAAGTTCCCCAAGCAACAGCTCCCACCAAAGAAGAAGAGACGTGTGGGCAACGCTGTGCACTGTGACTACCTCAATGTAAGCAATGTTTCACAGCCTGTTCTAATATATTTTGAGTCCCTTTAACTGATCTTTCACAGGCTTGCCCAAATCTACCCAGATTTTGACCCAACCTATCAATGGTGCAACTGAGACCTAGCAACCCTTATTCATTAATTTTGGGCCCGCCAAAATATCAGACAGTTTTGGGCTAAGGTTTTTGAAACACTCTGAATCTCTCCTGATCCCAGGCCCACGCTGTGGCTTTCTCGCTGCTTTTAGCAAGACGCCTCATTTTATATAATATATGATATATAATTGAAAGTCTAGCTCCCTCACCCCCCCGTACATAGTTGCTGGGTTGAGGAGGTAATGTTTCATTTGAAGCTGGAAAAGATCAGATATAACACTCAGGGCTTGATTAATATATTAAAAAAAAAATGGCAACCATTCCTGGACTCTATAATAATGTCGACACTACAAGAAATATAACTGTCTGTCACTGATAACCATATGGAATTGTTGTAGAATTTTATCTATTTTATCAATTTATTTTACCATGTGATTTTTTTTCTTCTTCTTCTTTTCTTGTATCCCTATTTTATTTATATTCTTTCAAATATTTATTATTATTATTATTATTGATAATAATAATAATTTTATTTACTTTTGATGTTGGCATACTGTATAATGTACAATATGTAAAGGTTTGAAAACCCAATCAAAACATTTGAATATACTGTATATGAATATAGCTGATCTTTGACACTGTTATGTTTCGTCAAACATTCACAGAAACCACACAAGGCCATCCACCGCAGACGCACTGACCCCATGGTTACCTTGTCTTCTGTGCTAGAGAGCATCATCAACGACATGCGGGATCACCCCAATGTAAGATCTGCAGGCACACACTCATCCACCTCAACAACATTTCATTGTTCACATTCACCTCCTTTACTGCTCTGTCTCATCTTTATTACTTCTGCCTCTTCTATGTAGACATATCCATTCCACACACCAGTGAATGCCAAGGTAGTGAAGGACTACTATAAGATCATCACGCGGCCCATGGACCTGCAGACGCTGAGGGAGAATGTACGTAAGCGAATGTACCCATCAAGGGAGGAGTACCGTGAAGCAGTGGAAGTTATCGTCAAAAACAGCGCCACCTACAACGGTAAAGTTATAGGAACGTGTTTAACCACCTCTCTTGAAAACAGACTCAAGTCTTACTCTGGTTTCACTGAGACATTTAATCTAAATCAAAGTGTTACAAAGCGGCTCTCTGTTTTTATTCCACCAGGGGCAAAACATCCAATCACACAGGTAGCACAGTCCATGCTGGACCTGTGCGACGCTAAACTGAAAGAGGTGAGTGTTAATGTAAATGTTTTCTTATTTCACATCTTCCTGCCCGTTTGTCACTTTTCACATTAACCATTAAACCTCTGTATGTGTGTGTGTGCAGAAGGAGGACAGGCTAGTGAGGCTGGAGAAAGCCATCAACCCCTTGCTGGATGACGATGATCAGGTGGCCTTCTCCTTCATCCTGGACAACATTGTGACCCAGAAAATGATGGTGGTTCCCGATGTGAGTCGCCCCTTCTCAATCAATGTGAGAGTACTGATCAGTTCACGTGCAGAATAAGTTAATGATTTCATTCCTTAACTCCTCCCTTCACTATAGTCATGGCCGTTTCACCATCCTGTCAACAAAAAGTTTGTGCCCGATTATTACAAGGTGATCGTAAGCCCCATGGATCTGGAGAGCATCCGCAAGGTGAGAGTCATACAAAGTGTCACCCTTGAAACAACTGTACTCATTTTCAATATCCGAATAACAGAAACTGTGCCTCCTTTGTGTGTTTTCATTTCATGGTTCAACAGTATATCTCCAAACACAAATACCAGAACCGAGATGCGTTCCTTTCAGACGTCAGTCTCATCCACGCCAACAGTATCAAGTACAATGGTAATTGTGTTAACATCGCTGTTATCGTGACCTCTGAGGTCGGGCTTTCTTTGGGTGCTTTCACAAGCCATAGTCTGTTTGGCTAGTTCAAATCAGAGGAAATTTATACTTTTGGTTTGTTTTCTATTTAGTCTGGTTCGGTTCCACAGTGCACAGATAAAGCGGACCAACTAAAAACATTAATTTGCTGAGGGGCGTGTGCGAAGAAGCAAATTTATCTTTTTCGTCTTGAGAGCTGCCACTTCTATGCAGGGAATCGCGGACTTTGATATATTGCTGTTTTTACTTTGATTGGCACTGATCTACTGTGCGCATCTTGAATGATTTTATAAACATCAGACTTCTGCAGAAGTCCAAGTCAGTCCTCTCCTACTCATGTTAACTATTTAGCTGTGTCCAACTTAAATGCCTGCGTTTTGGTGTGCTTGGAAACGATCCGAGACTACCCCTCGCAAGCGGTCCCAGACTGGTTGTTTCGGTCCACGCCAGAGTACGATTACTGTGTTCACAACTGCCCAAACAAACCGCACCATTGGTTGAACCGCACCAGAGTTTGATTAAAAAGGACTAAATGTTGGTGAAAGCGCCCTTAAAAACCATGTGACTAAATAAGAATTCTAGAGTTCTATAGTTAAGTAAAGATGTTTGAAGCACCATTAATCTCTGTGTGTCTTTCACAGGCCCAGACAGTCCTTACACCAAGACAGCCCTGGATATCGTCAATGTGTGCAAGCAAACGTTGGCAGAGGTATGTTGAGTTTTTGCCTTTTAGTTTGGCCTTTTTTAATGAAGGGGCAAGGGTCTTGTTAATGTTAGTAGTTGTAAGTTACATATGACTGGGTTTTACCATTATTATCAGAACAGCTGCAAAGCAAAGCAGGGAACAATGTAGAATTAGTTTAAAAGATGTACATTTATATCCATCTAATGAATAGTTATCCCTCCAGTTTTTCACACCCTAATATTGTAGAAAATAGTGTAGAATTATACAACATGGAGGGTTATACTTAAATATTATATAATATATATTATATTAAATAGTTGTACATCTTTTATTAAATTGCTGCATAATTCGCCAGATTACTTAGATTTCATTTGGAATATGACAGCACGAGCAGGAAAAACATGAATCAGCGTTACAGCGTAATAATCACCTGTTTGCCTCCAGTACGACGAGCACTTGACCCAGCTGGAGAAGGACATCTCTACTGCTAAAGAGGCCGCTCTGGATGCAGCAGACTTGGAATGTCTGGACCCAATGACGCCCGGGCCGTACACACCGCAGGTAGGAGAGCAGCCAGGGCCCAGCTTTTATATACTAGCTTTGCAAATGGTGGTTTCCTGGGTTTCTTGCTATGTTGACAATATAGTTTAAGCCTCCACCTACTCTCCAGGTAGTCTAAACGTTTCTACGTGCAGTAGTCTCCTTGCCACTCCCAGCAGTTCTCCTAGCCCTTGTATTTCTTCACTCTGCACTAACTTTCCTTTCCAGACTTTAATCTTTACAATCTAGTTTCTTCACTCTAGTGTCTCCTTTCTCCCACCCTGTTTTTCCCCTTCGCTTCTGCCGTCTTGTCCCGTCTCTCCCTTTGTGTGTGGCGCTCTGTTTGGTGCCAGCCTGCTGATCTGTTTGACAGCGGGGCTTCAGGGAGTCTGCCCAGAGAGACCAGCAGCCTTTTCTCTGAGGGACCTCTAGTGGTTGCTCCAGAGAAGAGAGGGGGGCAGGTATGGAGAGAGACAGAAATAAGGCTCGCAACCACATCAGTCACCTCTCCTCAAACTATTTTCAGAGCACCCAGCTTGATGGCAGACTTTTGTTATACCTAGTCGTGTTGACGACGGAACATTACAGATAACATTACAGCATAAAATGAGTGTAGTTATTTTGCTTCTTGGCAAGAGATCTCAGACTTTTATCGTCCTGCCCCTCAGGGTCGCCACGGCAGAAGACCCGGGGAGGAAGAGTCAGATGTGGACATTGAAGGCTTTGAGGAGGACGATGATGGCAAACCCAAAACTCCTGCTCCTGTAAGAAAGACAGGTTTATTGGAAGGTTATGTAGCTGATATGAGGTCACCGCATGAAAATGTACCAACTAGCCACCAAGTACATTTATTTATGCAAGTAACTATATGAGAATTACTTTAATTTCAGGTCATGCCATTGTTGTAGGCTAAAATTCTCTAAAAAGTATATAGTACATACCATTCTGCTCATTTCAGAATTGTAGTTGGATGCCGCTTGGCGCGCTTGGTGGATCTTGCTTGGTCTCTAAACTATGGTGTACGGTCTAAGACCTGCTCTATATATAAAGCGTCTTGAGATAACTTCTGTTGTGATTTGACGCTATACAAAAATAAATTGAATTGAATTGAATTGAATGCCGTGGTTGAGTTGAAATGGGATATTCTTTTATCAACAAATGAATTGTGTTTTTATTTCATTCTCACCCTGTTCTTGGAGATACAATCTATTTCTTTCCACTACTTCATCTTTTTTCTGTATTTTTGTCAGACAGAATGTTCCCAAAACATCTCTTGCATTATTTACTTGTACTTTTTAAAAAAAGTATTTATTGTTCTTGATTTACTTGTATACTTACTTACATTTCAGCTTGGTTACTTCTTACTTATTTATCTATGAGACATTTTTCTATCCTGTCTTTTTAGGCAGAGGACGCAGACGGAGACCTAGAGGACGACGATGATGACGAGGACATGTTGCTGCCGCCTCGCAGACAAATGCACGACCATGAGGAAGAGGAGGAGGAGGAGGAAGATGACGGGATGTCTAACCATCCACCCCAAGCCAGCGTGCTGTACCAGGACCTGCTCATGTCTGACGGAGAGGACGACGCCAGCGAAGAGGAGGGCGACAACCCTTTCTCCTGTAAGTCCACCTGCAGTGGCGGCAAAAAATTCTCACAGCTATACTAAAGAATAAAGCAATATATATATATAGAAAATAAGCATGAGTGTAGAATATAAGATGACAGCAGTATTGTGCTGCAAATATTCACTTAATGGCAAAAACACAAAATGTGTATATCTGATGTTCTGTCTATGTAATATAGATAACTGAGAATGGCTCTATAGACAAAATCAATATGAACTGACAGTGAGCAGATATTGATCATTAACCAGTTCTCTCTGTGTGACATTTGTCCTGATTGGTTGTTTACACCCTCCAGCCATACACCTGTCGGAGAGTGGTAGCGACTCTGACAGAGAGTTGGACGTGCGACCTGCACCTCCACGGAGAGCTCAAGAGACGGCCCGCATGGGCATGGAGCAGGACGAGAGCATGATGTCATATGAAGCGGACGGGCCTGATGAGCCTCACATGGAAGACAGTAATGTCAGGTACAACAGCCCAATAATACTCTAATACAGTACTCCAGAATGCAGATGATTTAATTGTCTGAAACATTAAAAAAAATTACAAGGAAGTTACTTAAGTTACTCTTTAAGGAATTTTTCTTCAGGGAAAGTAAGAATTTAGTTACATTTTTCATCTGCTAAAAACAAAATAATACTTGCCGCCTCAGAGTAGATGGTCCTTTTCTTTATGATATTGGTGGAGGCCTCATTTTGTAGCCAAACGTAGGGCTGTCAGCGTAAACGCAAATTCGTTTTAACGCCACTAATTTCTTTAACATATTAAAACTTGTGATTTTTAGGTTGTATTGGGGTCTGTTTTAAAGCTAGAGTGAAGATACTGGCATCATATGAAACTAAAAAACCTATGGAATACATTGGTACCAACATACTAGCTTGTCGTGAAGGGTCTAAATAACGCTCCAAATTTAAACTTCAACTAAATTTCGGCGTGGAAAAATATTTCAATTGACTGGCAGCCCTAGCTAAAAGTCTTAAACTGTTCTTATCTCAGGTAATCTACAGTTATACCTGCATCACATGGCTTGCACTGATGTTCACATCAAGTTGGAATTGTTGAGATTTCAGTCCTGGCGTTATAAGAAAAAGGCAGTTTAATATTACAGCAAACACTCTTTCAGCAGCCGCACATATCCATTGCGTTTCCTGTGACTGGTTCACAATAAAAGCCACTCCATGTTTCACCAGCTGAATGCTTTTAATGTGAAGCAGCAGCAGGAAATGTTCAGTTTGTATAAGCAGTAACTTGATATAACTTTCATACATCGTTACGAGAATGAACAGCAAAACACCAATGAGATAAAAATACAGACAGTAATGGTGGTTTGCAGTCATCTTTTCCTATGACTCCAACATGTGTAGGTAGGTAATTTGTATCCAGCGCAGGAATGGCGGACTTCACCACTAACAATAACTACATAGAGAGCTAATTGCAGAATGTAAATACATTGAATGGCTATTGCTTAAAAATGCCAACTATAAATAGTTTCAAAACCAGGGTTCGATTTCACGAAGATGTTAAGGATTATGACTTAAAAAACCTCTTGGCGTCCCGTTTGACTTCCCTCTCTTCTGTCTCAGTTATGGCAGCTATGAGGAGACACAGAGCCGGAGTCAGATGCAGCCCTTGAACATGGGAAACGGAGAAGACTACGGCATCAGCGAAGAGGAGGATGAAGATGAGGATATTGAAGCACAGAGGAGAGGCCCAGCTGTGCTCTCCAAGGTTCAGCTCAGTGAAGACGAGGAGAGCGAAGAATTCAGATCTATAGGGGGAGACAGCGACATGGACTCTGACAACTAGTTAAATGACATTTTTCATCCGCAGTATTAAGAAAACACTGTCTATGATCACAGTTTTAAAATGGAGAAGGAAAACATGTTGTACATACTTATTTTGTAAATGATAGTTAATGTTTATAGCTTCCTGCTCTACTTAGTTCTGTTGTACCTACAGTATAGGGACATGCAGCACATTGTAAATTTCAGTTTGCCTTTTATATGTTCAATGAATATTATGTACCATGATGTATCTTGTCATGGAAGTGTGTGTGTGTACAGTTGTTTTGTACCGTTTTAACTCAATCATATCCTGCGCTCACTAATAGTTCAGCAACTCTGCTTTTTCTATCCCAGTGCCTGATTAAAAAATTTAATAAACACACTGAAGTTTCAACCTGCAGTAGGCAGAAAGTTTTTGTCATCATTGGGCAAAAATTCCATAATAACCTTCAGCATATTGTAATTCAAGAGCTCTGAGGGAAAACTAGACTTCTGCACCTCCTCATGGCTCTGTTTACAAGCTTTAAAAAATCTAGCCCGTGACAGGAGTCTTTGGCCAATCACAGGGCATTTCAGAGAGAGAGCGTTCCTATTGGCTGTGCTCCGGCTGGTAGGCGGTGCTTGGTATTTCCTCAACTGATCTCAACATGGCTGCCAGGTCATAAACTTTCTCATTTTACAGCTAAACAGTACATTACAAGGTGTTTCTGAAAACAGAATATTGATTCATATTTGATCAGCGCTGCCTAGTTTTACCATTTGATTGGAGTTTGCGAGTGATTGACAGCTGCTCAGAAACGGCAGGCTCCAGGTCTGTGAAATCTTGCAGATGCCATTAAGAGCACCAGGGGACACAGAAGCACATGATTTTTTTCAGATTACCTGTCTCATGCACTACTGTCAGGATATAGGGACAGTTTTATAACAATAACTTTTTAATCATATTAATTCCATTTCTAACCACTGCTGCTTTGACAGACAGCTCTTCCTTTAAAAAAGCTATTCCGAACAGGCAATGAGCTGCAGTTAACGATCATAAAACATTTTCCTCTTCCTCTGTTGAAATTTACACGAGACATTCATTACAGGAACAGTCTGTATTTAGTATAGATAGTTTTTTAACTCTCCAATTTCTAAAACCTCATTGAGTTTAGTTTAACTAACTTAGTTTAAAGGTGTAACTCTGGTCTATGGAAAATTGCTCTTGTCTCAGTGATTCAGTGAGTAGATCAGGTCCATGCAGTTCAGTTTCCATATTGACATGTTTTATCAAAAATAGACACACACCACTAGAGACGAGCTCAGTTTATTTACACCTTAAAGCAAATTGTAACATGCTTTGTGTGCAGGTGTGGTAACAAACCACAAGGCTCGCAGAATCTCAACAAACAAAAGATATGTTAAAACACGACTGGGTTGGGTTAGGATTTTATTGACAGTGGTCTTGAAAATCAGGGCAGACATTCTGACATGGCAACACAGGTGTACATAATAATGTAATTAATGGCTGCATTTTATTTAGTGCCAACTCCAGAGCATAGGGTATTATGCTTGCTGGCCTGGGGCTTAAACAAAAGATTATTTGACTATTGATCAATATTTTCAATGAATTGGTCCAAAACCCAAAGATATTTACAATGATTTAAACAGAGAAAAACTTAAACAATTAATTTCTTATCAAAATTGTTGCAGATTAATTTTCTCATTGGGACACTTAAACGGAAAGGAGCCATCATTAATGTTATTAGGTACACCTGAGCTTTTCTTGTGCTTATTTCATCACTTTCTTATAAACAAATGTTCACAGTTTTTTCTAAGTGTAAGATATGAACAGATATTTCTTCTCTATCATCAGTTATAAGGAAGCATATGTTGTCTAGAGTTCAGTCAGACCATCTCAGCATCAGTCACTGGATAAATTCATAATCAAAAACTCAATAAAACATGTTCCAAACATTATGAACAGCAGAGGGTACTCCAGCACCAAACTGTACTGCCAGTATACAGACTATTAAATGTCTCGGTTCCAAAAGTATTCTGGACTGACTACATTTTGGTTATTTTGTTCAAAAATGCCACATGTATCATCTGAACTTCTGATTTCTTTACCAATTCACCATGATAAACATCTGACTTCATCCCTTAAACATTTCCTTTGTGCTGCATGTTAATGAATCTCATTCAAGAGATCAAAGAGAGCTGAACAAAAACTGACTTTTGATGGATTTGCTATGAATCAAAGAAACGTTGAAACTACAGCAATAAAGTAAATAGCATTTGACGTCAGGTGACGTGCTGGAACACATGACGATTAATCTGTTTAAGGAAGAAACTGCACAAAAACCACACCTATTTCTTGGTAACGTGCACACTTCCTATTGTGCAGAGGTAATCTGTTTTGTTGTGCTTACGTGAAGGCAAACTTCACACTTCCTGTTGCAACAACTCTGCAAAAAAAACAGCCTGTTCTGCAATCAGCCGCACTAAAGTGAAGTTTGACTGCACTTCCACATTGAAATGAGCATTGAAATCTACACGAATCACGTATCACCCATGCAGATAAACTCTGAATTGCTCACGTTGTACCAGTACCTCAATGTGGATTGTTAAGAAGTTGCAATGCAGCAAAACCACTGATGGTACAGTAGCACATAACGACTGCTGAAGCACAGAGCATTATTTTTCATTGTTTTAAGAGTATCTCAGACAGATGGATTTATCTGCACAACAGCCAAATATCCCCTGACATGTATACATTACATTTTTACAATTGTCCACATTACTTAGATTTTTGTTCAAACAACACAACACTGTCTGACTTCACTGCACAGGATGTCTCGGTAATATAAACTCCAGCCCTCCAGAATGCTTCTGTCAGGTGTTGTTCACAGCATTGCCAGCAACACATTCTGGCATCTTTATCTACAATCTGATTCATATGAAGACGACTCAGATCCCGGCCCATCTGATGGGTGGATGGTCTTCATCCAGAGTAACATGCTATAAATGATTCTAATAAAGATGTCAATTCCTTCACAATCTAAAGCTATTTATAAGATTATGCAGGCAAGCATACAGGTAAATTAAAACAAGATATGACATAAATGTTTTAATTCTACCTCATCATATTACTATCAGGGATTCACTGGTGACACCTTTCACCTTTGAGTGGATGGCACATTTCTGCCCCAAGCTTCGCTGGTCGACCTATCAGGTGAGGCAAAAACACGTCCATGAACAGACAGGTGAGGGATCCTGCAGGGGCTGAGAGACTGAGACCTCAGCAGTCTCCTCACAGCTGTCGCCCGGTCTGAGGAGTCTCTTGCTGAGTGCAATGAGCCATTGGAGTTCATGGGCGCTGCACAAAGTGACGGAGACCAGCAACTCAACCCCTTTTTGACAGATGATGCACCTGAAAAAACAAATAGGACCAATTTGTACTGCTTGGACAGACATACAAGGTATAAAAGACATTGCAGTCTATTATGTTCTCTTGGGTTTCTTTTCTTTTTTTAATGTGAGGAAACAGATCCAAACCTGATGGTGGGTCAGGTGATTTGGTCAGCAGATGGGCAGTTGTCGGTGTCTAAACTTCGGCTGTTCCTAACAGCCTGGAGGGAGCGCAGGCTGGTCCGCAGAGGTGACCTGGTCCTTCCTGGTGATGTTGCTGCAAAACACATCAGGGTCATATCTAGTTCACACACACACACACACACAATTTAAACTGCAAGTACTGTTGATGTGCTGCTAATTTAGAGAGAATCTAAAGTTGAATCGGAGTTGAAAGTATGTTTGTAAAAAATATTCATTAATTGTACTTTTTTTAATTTAATATCCTGTGTTTGAAGTGATTCAGTATCTTTATTTCAACAGAAGAAGAGAAAGTTCACTTTCCTCACATAATCACACAAGGAAATTAATAATGTCTGTAGCTGTCAGACCAAAAATACAGATAAAGTAGAAAAACTGTGTTCTCGCCTTCTTCAGGTGTACCTTGATTCTGAGCGAGTTTTAGCAGCTTGAAACTGGGTGACTTGCTGGTGAAAGTCGGGCCAGTTTGGACAGCCCCGCTTAGCTACTGGTGTTGGTGACTGGCGAGGGGAAGCGCTCAATGACGAGAGGCTAGGCTGCCAACAAGAGGAAGATGAAGCCTCAGTTTTATTTACCTCCTTTATTTCCTTCTCATTATTATTATTTATTATAAATATTTTAACATATTTGTTAAAATAAGATGGAAACTTCACCGGTGACTCAGGCCTTCTCCTGGCAGGCATAGGAACATAGTCCTGTCTTAAACCTGAAAGATATGGAAGGTTATCTCAATCCAACCTTCATTGAATCATTCATCATCATCAATCTGTACTCACTGGCTTCCTGTACACGAGCCATAAAGTGGACATCTGTGGTGTCCTGCAGTCTGTAGCTTGTGGTCATGGAGTCATGGAAGATGCCCAGCTCATAGTTATCTGTGCAGATTAATGATGCAAAACATGTACTACTAAAATATCCGATATTACATTTTTTTTTTCTGTGTAGAAATGAATTTGCCCTTAAAAAAAACAATATTTCTACGTATTGTACATGTTGAGAAGATCTTAAAGTGCTCATTATTATATTACCTGAACTGTCAGAGATATTGTGTGTTGTGCTGACAGATGTTTTTGTCCATAGAGGAGCCCACATGATGGAAAACTGCAGGACCTCTGTAGAAATGGGCCGCTTGATCCTGACAATACAGAGAGTGGACATAAGGTAAACCTCTGAGCAAAACTGACCACTCTTAGAAGAATCTTTTCTTATCAAAAAGTTATAGCAGGATAATGAGTGAGTCTTTGCTGCTTGCTTACTTTGATCTAGCCTGTTTATCAGTAATCGGCATTGCCGCCTCCATCTCAGGACCTAGGGTTATCCAAGACGTGTCGAACACCATCTAAGAGCAGACTCACTTCTCTCCACAAACACCTGCTTCTTTGGAGACTCATATAACCTGTGAGGAACACTTCATTCACTATGAACATATCTCACTCCTGCTCTATAAAAAAAACAGAACTGTTCAGAAGAGTTTTTCATGTCAAATACGAGTCAGATTGAGAAGTTAGCACTCCTGATTAGCATCCACCTCAATTACCACTCTTTTAAAGTGTCTGGTGACATGGACAATTGTGTCTTTTTTTACATTTAACACTGTCCCACCCTTACTAAGTAAAAAGAATAGTTTCTCTCTAGCCTCAAGTCCCACTCTCAGAGATTACTGAAGATCTGATGGCACCTACCAGCTCTCTTCATCCTGCACATCATCCTCGACATCAAGGAGCTCTACCAAGTCCAAAGCAGACTCTTCTTCCTGTGACTCTTCCCTGTCCCAGAGGTCTTTTTGACAGTTGTAGTTGTACAACATCCCATCCGTGGCACAGCAAAGGCGAATTATTACACCCTGACTTCAAATTATCTAGTCTTATTCTAGCGTCCATGGCAAATGAGCGATTGTTGCAACTCTTGACCCTTGCTCGTCTCAGCGTCCGTCCAGACGCTGTAGTATGGATCTGAATTGCCCTCCAGCCTTACAGAGCTGCTTTTCAATTCCTTGCAGAGAAGATGATGGTTTGCACTTGTATCAAACTCCACTGGTGGCCGATTGCAACAAATACCGTCTCCAATCGCCTGTCCAATTGGTTTTGGAGTTCCATTTTCTCAATGAAATTCTCAGATCTTTCACCTTCTTGAGCTCTCGTCCAGTTGTGTTTTTATTCCAGCTCACCTCTCCATAATGAGGATGTTAGATCTTCATCTTCATCCTCAAAAATGTGATTCATTTAAAGTTAAAATTGTGGTAACTTTGCTCTGCACAACCAGCCACTGTGTAGCTTCACCATTCCATCTATTGACCCAGATTTGCTGAGTAGGGCTGTTAAGTATAGACCACCAACAGATTGGATGGATTTACAGAAGCATCATGAGCTTATGTGGATTAAAGAGTCCATGCTACTAAGAAAAGAAGAGAGCCACTCAAACATCACACCACCAAAACTAATATGGAGTATATACCTATAGGAAAACCACAGTAATAGCCTTGGTTGAGTCCTATAATATGTCACATTGCTGTCAATGACATTTAAAAGTCTACAATCAGCGAACCAAGGAGCAATTTCTCTCTGTAATTGTAGATGAGATGTGTATTATCCTCTATATGGAAATTACTATATCAGTTTATGTTCATTTGGTGCTGGGAGCTATTTCTTTATTGGTGCAGCTAGTTTCTTTGGCTCTCATATTAAATTGTATTGCGGAATGTTTGTGGCTGATTGTTTTCAAATATAGGCCTACCGACTCACGCGTCACACCCAAGGAAGTGGTGCTGAGAAGTGTGGGCAGATTAATGCTTCTCTCTCTTTCTCTCTCGATCAGACACACACACACACACACACACACACAACACACACACAAACACACAAGCAGATTAACACAAGATTTAGAGCTTCCCTTACAGCCACGTGAAACCTAAAATTCTCCTCCTTACTTGCCCAAACCCCAAAGATCAAGTGCTTCTTTGTTTTTGTGTTTTAACACTGACTAATAACTACAAAAATATATAGTTATATTGAAGCCACTGACACTAAATTAACTGACCTACTAACTGAACATGGGTGTTTAAGAGACTGCATTTACAGTAGCATGTAATGTTTTTTGGGATGTTACATTTCACCTCACAAAATCTTTTTACTGTGAAGCAGCTGAAAATTGTCGGGCATCTATGATAGAGTTCATGTATGTTCCAACCAAGTTCTGGCCTTTTATACATAGATGGATAGGCTATTTGTGTTTCTTTTATATCTTCAGTAAAAGATCAATAATCTATTTATTTTAGGCTATATACTGATTTGTGCAGTTCACATTTTCAAAATGTGATCTTAAAAAAAGATATTTGGCTAACACCGTGTCCTAAGTTTATGAATGATCAAGTTTTGTTTTTTTTAATAGATTTTATTATAAATTTGTAAAAAATACAAAGAACAATTAAATAACTACATAGGCATACAATGTATATAAATGAAATAAAGGGAAAAATAAAAACAAACAAAAATAAAATAAATGAATACAAAAATTAATATAAAAACACAAAACATGCCAGGGGTTAATATAAATAAATAAGTAATAGTAAACTTAAGTAAAAACCATTAAAATGGGAGCACAAATTCACTGTTTTACTAGTCTTTTTGTTTTTTTTGCAGAGGATATTGTCTAAATGAAGAGTTCCATTTCTTCTTGAAAACATTAAAGTGAGGTTTAACTCTTGCAAGTCTATATTTATGAATGTAAAACGTTGCGACAATTGATAATGAGATTGATTCAAAAATATTCTTTCTCATATTATTGTGTTGAACAAAAAAAACATTTTCCAGTAGAAGTTCAAAGTCACTGATAATATTTTCCAATGATAAATCTACAAATATCTTGCCACAGTTTACGGGTATTTCTGTACATTTCCAGAAAGATGGACAGTAGTTTCAGTATGGGAATCGAACAAAAGAGCACAGCTTAAATCAAGATCATGTTGAATTTAACAGAAAAGACCTAACTGGAATAACTGATTGGGTAATTGATGAATGATTTTAAATGACACTCTTGACCTTATATTACCAAAAGTATTTTTGTGGAGGGTCCCAACTTTTTTCCAACTAAATTGTTTACACGGCCTATTCCAAAAAGACATTTCAGGTGAAACAGAAACAATATTAATTGAAATAGAACACGGAATTATCAAGTTGCCCACCCCAGGTAGCTCCCCATGACTCCTCCCAAAACAAACATTGAATAACCCTCATCATCTCACACAAAGCAAAGCAGTGTCAGGGAGGAGGAGGAGGAGGTTTTCTCCTCCTCCCGTCACTGTGCTGCACTTGGCGCCCTGCCGTCCTGCGTCCTTCACCTCACCGCCCACCGGCACTGTGTCCTATCCTCGTCATCGCTGATGTCTCCCTGCCGTGTCACACTCGGTTAACGCCGACGGACCGACCGACCGACCGTGTACTCCTTCAACAGCCACTAAAAACTACAGCAACATGGTGTATCTTCTGAGAGGACTCTCCCAGTGTGTAAAATATGACTAACGAGCGACTGATAAAACAGAGAAGCACCACTGTGCCGGCCCGCGGGGGAAATGCAGGACCAAAGCGGCAAAGCAGCACTCGAGAGCCCCGCTGTAGCAAGTGCAACCACAGCGCAGGTAAGAGCGGAGGTTTGTTAGTCAGACTCTCACCACTAGGTCCACAACAAACATATCTCTCTGTGTGGGTGTAAGACTGGTCTCATGTTAGACTTTAATTTGATCTTTCGGGGCTTCCAGAGTGCAGCCCTACTGGTCCGTGAAAGGACAGGTAACCTTTAATGAAGCAGTCCACCCTGTCCGTCTACATTGCTCTCAACCCTCAGGCTTGTCCTCAGCTAGTTATATCTTACACAATGCAGTTACACTCTATAAAGTCTACATAGTGTAACTATACTTGATCTCTTCTGTCTATTGGCCTACAATACGTTAGACAGTATAGAGATAAAGCCTGAGCCCCTCGGTGGACCTACTCAACACATGTGTTTGTCCAGACTTTTCCTCAAGTGTTACTCCACAGACCCACAGATGATGATTGGTGCTGCTGGTTAATCATGTTACATTCAACATCAAGGCATGTTGGCATGACAGTGATTTGAGTTTAACATTTTAGGGCTGTGTATTGGCAAGAATCTGGCGATATGATTGGTATCATGATACTGCGGGTAGCGATTCAATATATTGCGATGTATTGCGATACTGTAAGCAAGGCGAATATTGTGATTTGTTTTAAAATTTAAGTTTTAGGAAAACCGTCATAGTTTAAAGAAACACACAGAAATACACCATTTTTGAATAGGCAAAAACAACAAATGTATACTGTATGCAAAAAACTACATATTTTACCCATAGAACCCATTTTCATTTACATATCTTGAGGTCAGAGGTCAAGGGACCCCTTTGAAAATGCCATGCCAGTTTTTTCTTCGTCAAAATTTAGCATAACTTTGGAGCGTTATTTATCCTCCTTCACGACATGCTAGTATGGACATTGTTGGTAGTTTATATGATGATTATAGGATGCCAGTTACTTCGTAGCTTTAAAACTGAGCCGCTACAAAACATCGAATAGCTTTGTTAATAAAAAATGTAAAGTGTTTTGGAGAATCGATACAGTATCACACAAGTAATATCTCCTACTAATATATACTCATGTGTATCAATATTTTTCTTACACCCCTAGTTGAGTTTAACTTCTTCTCTAAGGGTGAAAGCCTAGTTTTAGTGCCATATAGATGGGTCTATCGATAATGCTGACCAGACTTCAATAGCAGTATTTGCCTTTTTCTACAATATTCAGGATTTTCTCATATAGCTTTATTTATGTAATTGTGGTCCTTTTTCAGCAATTATAGAAAGTCCTCAGTAAATGGAATTATTGATAGCTGATTTGCCTAATCGATTAGTCGATTGACAGAAAAGTAATCCCAACAATTAAATAGTTGATTAATTGTTGCAGTCCCCCCCCCCACAGCATTTTTCAAGCAATAATACCAAACATTACCTAGCTCCAGCTTCTCTGTTATATCTTTTCTGTAGTGATGCTATCTTGGCCAGGAGATTTGCCGAGATTTTAAATCTCAATTGGGCCTTTTTCCGATTGAATTAAGTTATCTGTATATTTTAATGACTTAAATCGATTAATAAAGAAAATACATTGAGAAAATAATTAAAAAAAATGTTTTTTAAAAATCGTAAATTAGTAGAGATGTAATGCTTCTGAATTATTCTTTACATACGATCTTCTACCAGATGATGATGAATATAGTATTTGCTCTTTTAGCACATGTTGTTCATTGAATCTTATTCAGTCCTCTTGATGTAAATCTAGGCATTGCAAACATTCCTCTGTTAAGTTATCTGTCAACACAACTACATTGTACAGTACCTCTAACTTCCTGGGTGCTACTTTGAAATGTCTCCATATGTTACATATTAACATATATCCTCTTTGTGCATGTAAAGTTTGGGATGCAAGAAATCTCAGAAAGACATTACATTTAGATGACTGAAAAATTGAGCATCATTTAATGAAACTATGGTTAATGTATTGTGTCATTGAAATAATGATGAATTATTCCATCTTTAAACACAGTAATGGCCCGGCAGAAGCCCCTGCTGTTATATTAATCTGACTTTGAGAAGAGACATGAGAAAATAGTTTCCTCTCTTGTTTAGCGATTAATGGCCTGCAGGAAGGAAGAGGAAGAAGAAGTGCAGTTGGTGGTTTTAATACCTCATGAGTTTGATAAACCTCACACACAGCTTGTTTTACAGTTGAAAATTATTTCAACTGTAAAACAAGCTTTGTGTAATGGGTCAATTTTAACCCAAGTTGGGTCAATCGTGGTACCCAGTACTGGGTCAATCTAGTACCGAACCAGTACTTGGTAAAGCTTACCCAGTACCCATTAGCATAAAACCCCTGGGTCACCAATCACGCCCCAAAAAAAGTGTTATTTTGACACAGTTTTAGTGTTATTTATATGACTTTCATTGAATTTTCCAGCCATACTAATATGTGGATATTTTGACCCAGGAACAATGTCATATTTACATTGTAAACAGCAAATGTTTAGTGTTTTTACTTGGTAATGTACTTAAAGAGTAATGAATTATTAGAATTGTCATTGATTAATTTTCTGCTGCTTCACTAATTGAATAATCGACTAATCGTTTTTGCACTATTCCATATAATCCACATATAAATAAACTTCACTACCTTGTCATGAAAAAGCAAATTGAATTGATATCTGTATTGCTGTATCTCCTCTCTAAATCTTTATTTTATTTCTCTAGATTCAGTTCACTTGAACGGGCATAGTTTCACTCAAAATTGGTCACAACTCTACAGATACGCCTGCGCACAGTGTGACCCCCGTACCCCGAGCCTGCTCAAGTGTGGTTATCACGAGGGAGCAGTGGGGAGGAAAGTAGAGTTCCTGCTCTCCTGTACGGATACTGCGTGGGACTGGGGAACGTGTGGCGGTTCCCGTACCTTTGTTATCGCAATGGAGGAGGGAGGAGTCTACAAGCTTATTCCACTGAAGTCTCAAATGTTTTAAATGCCTGGGTTTAACATATGTCTATAGTAATTGTTACACTCATTTGGGCAAGAGGCCCTCTCCGTCCTGCCTTGGGTGTGCACTCTCCTCCTATTCATGCTGGCATAGTTTCCACACTCCAGAGCTCTCCATGGCAGCCTTTGGAAGCTAGAACTCAAACATTGTAACTAATCCTATAAGTTTTCCCTTGAATATACACACCAGACACAAGGTCTGCTGTCAGCCTAACCCACTTATTGCATCTCCATCTGAAATCAAACATTGTTGGAGCTTGACTAAAAGTAAGCGGAATTACATCGGTCTGTGAAGCTGCCACTAGACAGACATTGTATAAATTAACCTGCCTCTACAGGCCGTCTGCTTTTAGCTGCACAAAAGAAGTCATTGCAGTGGATGTCTCCTCAGCACCACACACCTCCCTTATGCTGCCGTATTTTCCATTCTCTCCACAGGTGTGTTTCTCATCCCTACTTCATATGCTCTTTGGTACGGGTGCGTTCCACTGTTCCTCATGAGCTGAGTTTGGGCCAGTACGGAGCAGCTGGCCCCATCACTGTGTGGAAATGCTGCCCTCTGCTCAAAGTAACCACCTCCTCTATCATCATGCTTTTATCCCAGTATCTACACACTTACACACACACTGTAATTCAGTGACACAACCTTGAAACCTTTAGAGATAATTATGTCAGGGAGGTGACTTAATGTAATTAGTTATATAAGTGTTAGATAGCATAGAAATATTGGATCACAGTTCTATATTAACTTTCAGTAATCTTGAGCATCCAGTTTGAAGTAAGCAAAATACCTGTGTCACCAGTCAGTCCAGACTAACATATAGTTAAGGAATAACTGGCTCAGTTTGCACCTCAGTGAAATACGTCATGTAGCTAACCCAAAGAATTCCTGAGAGCTCTGCAGCTCTGTGCTAACTATAAACATCTGTTAAAGAAACCTGCAGGAACCAAAAATAGAGTCAGAAAAGATTTTATCATAGTTTTTTATTTAAACTGGAAATTGCCAGCAGCAGGTGCATGGCTGATTATGAGAGAGTTGAGATGGAGTTACAAAAAGGAAATGGACAGTTAAGGTTAACATGCACAAAAGTAATGCTGTATTTAAGTGGTGACACACAGCATACAGACGTAGGCAAAATTGTGGTACTTTCCGTTAAAGAAAGAAAACCCCAAATGGTCGCTGAAATAACTTGAAACTGACAAAAGTACTAATAAATAAAAATTTACTGAAAATTAACTAATGAAAATCAGCTGTTGCTTTTGAATTGTGGTTCAACAGAATCATTTAAAAAAACAAAACTGATGAAACTGGCCTAGACAAAAAATGATGGTAGCCCTAGAAAAAGATTGAAAATAATTTGACCATAGGGACATATTAAACTAAGGTGTGTCCTGTAATTAGCATCACAGGTGTCTTCAAACTTGTAATCAGTCAGTCTGCCTATTTAAAGGGTTGAAAAGTAGTCACTGTGCTGTTTGGTGTCATGGTGTGTACCACACTGAACATGGACCACAGAAGCTAAGGAGAGTGTTGTCTCAGGAAATCAGAAAGAACATTATAGACCTTCATGTTAAAGGTAAAGGCTATAAGACCATCTCAAGCAGCTTGACGTTCTGTGACTACAGCTGCACATATTATTCAGAAGTTTTTAAGGTCCATGGGACTGTAGCCAACCTCCCTGGACGTGGCCGCAAGAGGAAAATTGATGACAAATCGAAGAGACGGATAATACGAATGGTAACCAAAGAGCCCAGAACAACTTCCAAAGAGATTAGAGGTGAACTCCAAGGTCAAGGTACATCAGTGTCAGATCGCACCATCCGTTCACTGTTTGAGCCAAAGTGGACTTAATGGAAGACAACGAGGAGGACGCAAATCATTAAAAAGCGAGACTGAATTTGCCAAAATGCATATTGACAAGCCACAAAGCTTCTGGAGAATGTCCTTTGGACAGATGAGACAAAACTGGAGCCTTTTTGGCAAGTCACATCAGCTCTATGTTCACAGATGCAAAAATTGAAGCATACAAAGAAAAGAACACTGTACCTAATGTGAAACATGGAGGAGGCTCGGTTATGTTATGGGGCTGCTTTGTTGCATCTGGCACAGGGTGTCTTGAATGTGTGCAGGGTGCAATGAAATCTCAAGACTATCAAGCATTCTGGAGCGAAATGTGCTGCCCAGTGTCAGAAAGCTTGGTCTCAGTGCAGGTCATGGGTCCTCAAACAGGATAATGACCCAAAACACAGCTAAAAACACCCAAGAATGGATAAGAACAAAACTTGGACTATTCTGAAGTGGCCTTCTATGAGCCCTGATCTAAATCCTATTGAACATCTGTGGAAGGAGCTGAAACATGCTGTCTGGAGAAGGAACCCTTCAAACCTGAGACAGCTGGAGCAGTTGCTCACGAGGAGTGGGCCAACATACCTGTCGACAGGTGCAGAAGTCTCATTGAGAGTTACAGAAATCACTTGATTGCAGTGATTGCCTCAAAAGGTTGTGCAACAAAATATTAAGTTAAGGGTACCATCATTTTTGTATAGGCAGTTTCATTAGTTTGTTTTTTTTAAATGAAGCTAGAACTCAAAACATGTACTAATCCTGGAAAAAATGATGGTACCTCTAGAAAGATGTAAAATAATTTGACCATAGGGGACATATTAAACTAAGGTGTGTCCTGTAATAGCATCACAGGTGTCTTCAAACTTTGAATCAGTCAGTCTGCCTATTTAAAGGGTCAAAAGAAGTCCATTGTGCTGTTTGGTATCATGGTGTGTACCACACTGACATGGACCACAGAAATGCTAAGGAGAGAGTTGTCTCGGGAGGTTAGAAGGACAATTATAGACAAGCATGTTAAAGGTAAAGGCTATAAGACCATCTCAAGCAGCTTGATGTTCCTGTGGACTACAGTTGCACATATCATTCAGAAGTTTAAGGTCCATGGACTGTAGCCAACCTCCCTGGACGTGCATCAGTGTCAGATCGCACCATATCCGTCACTGTTTGAGCCAAAGTGGACTTAATGGAAGACAACCAAGGAGGACACCAAATCATATAAAAAGCGAGGACTGGAATTTGCCAAAATGCATATTGACAAGCCCACAAAGCTTCTGGGAGAATGTCCTTTGGACAGATGAGACAAAACTGGAGCTTTCTTGGCAAGTCACATCAGCTCTATGTTCACAGACGAAGAGATGAAGCATCCAAAGAAAGAACACTGTACCTAATGTGAAACATGGAGGAGGCTCGGTTATGTTATGGGGCTGCTTGTTGCATCTGGCACAGAGTGTCTTGAATCTTGTGCAGGGTGCAATGAAATCTGAACACAATCAAGGCATTCTGTAGCGAAGATGTGCTGCCCAGTGTCAGAAAGCTTGGTCTCAGTTGCAGGTCGTGGGTCCTCAAACAGGATAATGACCAAAACACACAGCTAAAAACACCCAAGAATGGACTAGAACAAAATATTGGACTATTCTGAAGTGGCCTTCTATGAGCCCTGATCTAAATCCTATTGAACATCTGTGGAAGGAACTGAAACATGCATTCGGAGAAGGCACCCTTCAAACCTGAGACAGCTAAGCAGTTTGCTCACAAGGAGTGGGCCAAAATACCTGTCGACAGGTGCAGAGTCTCATTGAGAGTTACAGAAATCACTCGATTGAAGTGATTGCTTCGAAAGGTTGTACCAATTAAAATATTAAGTTAAGGGTACCATCATTTTTGTCCAGGCCAGTTTCATAGTTTGTTTTTTTAAATGATTCTGTGGAACCACAATTCAAAAGCATTATCTGATTTTTCATTAGTTAATTTTCAGTGAATTTTTATTTTTATTTACTTTTGTCCCAGTTTCAAGTTATTTCAGTGACCATTGTGGGTTTTTCTTTCTTTAACGGAAGGGTACCAACAATTTTGCCTACGTGTGTGTATATGTATATATATATATATATATATAGTTAGTTTCGGTTGTACCACTTTGTACAACAGGAGGCTAGCTACTACGGGAAAATATAGAATGTCGTGATATTATGTTTTGTTGATACTGTATCGATTCTCAAAAAACAAAAATTGATTTTAATACGTTTACATGCAAAGATTAACTCAGTTATTGTATTTTTTTTCATATGCAAAGAGATGTACCGTCTCGCTGTATGTGCCCTCTCAAAGTAGTGTATGATGCTGGATGTTACAGCGACTGAGTGAAGGCAAATGCAGATCCCACTGTTCTAACTGCATAAAAAAATTAACATTGTTTTACTCTGATTTTCTGCATACAGTATAATGATTTGTTCTTATACTATAACAGTTTTCCTAAAATTAGATTTTAAAAAATCGCAATATATCGCCTTCCTTATTGTGTCTCAATATATTAAATCTATTGAATCGTAACCCCTTTATTATATCCGGACAGATTCTTGCCAATACACAGCCTTACTAGCTACAGCTGTAAATTGATCCAACCGATATCTCATACGGTAGCATTACACAATAATGTCTATCCTGTTTTTGTCTGAGATACTTAAGGCTGTGTGTCTCTTCCTGTAGGTATTGGCATCGGGATGCTGTGTGTGTCCACGCTGTGTGTCTCTACTATAACATCATATAGCCGTGGACGGTTTTACTACCTGGGCAGCTCGTTCCAGAGCCCTCTGCCCTGGTCCTGTGATCATGTAGCCAATGCACTTCTCTGTGGAAACACCACCATTGGCAATAGCTCCAGCTGGTAAAAAACCCTCAGCCCCACAGAAAAGTTCTGGAAGTAAGTTTGTCTTCTATTTGTAAAAAAAAATAAAAATCAAGCCTGCTCGGCAAATTTATACAAACAAATAACCCAATGTGTTCCATTACCGTAGACTTCTTTGGACTGTAAAATGTCTACTGTCATCTCCATGCATCTTTATCTTTATTCATATTCATGTAAGTGGTATTTTATATCGCATATTTGTCCACTGCTTTTTAACAGACTTGTAAATGGCTCTAGCAGTATGCTGCACACAAACCTTGTTCAAATACCTTGTGTTCCTAACAAACAACTATTCTTTACAATGATTGGACTCTTCAAACTGGTTCAACCTGTCACCTTTTCAGCTAATAGGACTCAAAACTTTCCTGCAATACCTTACATGTGGCCTGGAAATATAGTCATTATACTTATAATACTTACATAATACATGAGACTTCCAATTTGCAAATATAAATCCTTATGATTGTAAGAGTCGTAAGAACTTATAGCTGTAATACTTTACAAGTTAAGTATCACAGTTACTCCTCAGCTCTCTGAATACATTTTTGCGTGAAAGATTGTGTGGTATTGTGAACGTGGTGAAATTTGTGTTATTCAGCAACACAATGCCTCAATGACAGCTTACTGTCTGCTTCAAGTGAAAGTAAGGGATTATTGATGTAAAGCAAACAAACCAGACTGAGGCAATATACAATATCTATGTCAGTTTGTTAACCCCATCACCAGAGCCTACTCTCAGAAAGCATGGCAGGCGTTGAGAAAGGCTATTTCTCTAGTGAACTCTCTCCTCTGTGAATCTTCCCATCCCCACTTCCCACTACTGACTGACATGTGTATGCTCTGCTGCATATACGTTTTAATTGATTGATTGATTGATTTAATGAATAGAAGTGTAGCGGCACAAAGAGAACAGAAACCACAGCCTTGTTGTTAGAATTGCGTGGGACCGTCAGAACAGATTACACAAACTTGAATGCTTATGACGACAGTAATACCTTGCTTCCTGACTATCTCCAAGGCCTATTGAAAGAGGCTGGGTCACGCGTCATCAACGCGTCATATCTTCGGGGTACAATACATGCGCAGTAAAATCTGGTCTGCACTCGCCGAAATTTAGCCAATCGCAACGCACCACTGCAGCTCCAGTTACACTGCACATGTGTCATACCCCATACCCCAAGACCCGTGTCCACCCGTGTCCCAGCCTTCTTCAATAGGCCTTGACTATCTCTCTCCTCCCCTCATACTGCATCATAGTTTGCAAAGCAACGTGTAACACATGACAATATTCATGAATATACTGTATACAGTATGTTGATGTGTTGCTGAAAAGCTGCTAATCCAAAACAACACAATGGAGATATTACTACAACATTAGCTTTAATTACCTTTAAGAAGACAATGAGATGTCATGAAGGCATTACAACATGTTACAACCAGAAGACTTTAGAACTTTTCATGTAAAAATTGATTAAGCAATTATAAGCATTTGTTACACTCGGTGGGCAACTCCGGGTCTGAAAAGTGAGGCCAAAGCGAAGTGCCTTAAACGTGCATTCTTTCTAATAGCCAGCAGGGGGCGACTCCTCTGGTTGCAAAAAGAAGTCTGATTGTATAAAAGTCTATGAGAAAATGAGCCTACTTCTCACTTGATTTATTACGTCAGTAAACATTGTAAACATGAGTTTATGGTCTCAATCACTAGTTTCAAGTCTTCTTCAAAACAGTATGGTGTTCATTTAGTAAATTATGGTCCCATTTAGAGTAAAATAGGATAAAACTATAAAGCAGGGCTATGTTGTGATTGACAGGTCGCTACCACGGCATTGTCTGGTCTGAGTGTTGTCCGTGTTTTCGTCTTTCAACTGTAACCCTTTCACAGTGTGTTTTCCGTTCAGGAAAGTTAATTATAACCTTTTTGGTCACCTAAAAATGTCTTATTCAGCGTTCGGTTGTACTTAGCTTCGGTTGTACTTACCTCCCCTCTCGTGTCACTTCTGGTTGCAAAAAAACAAGATGGCGACGGCCAAAATGCCAAACTCTAGGCTTCAAAACAGCAGTCCACAAACCAATGGGTGACGTCATGGTGACTACGTCCACTTCTTATATACAGTCTATTGTTACACTTGACATTGTAAAATATTATGATCATATGTGTAATGCCCTATAACTTGTGGACTAAAATGTTGCCAATTTTACAAATCCTAAAAGCTATGATTATTAGTATGAATAATGGCCTTTTTCTTCAGACAGATGTCTTAATAGTCATTAATAAATACAACCCAACAGTTGTGCCTTGTTTATTGTGCGTCAGTTAATGTGTTACAAGTGTGGCAGTAAGTGTGGTAAGAGGCATGCTGTTTTATATGTTTGTGTTTGTGTATCTTGCAGTGAGCGTGTGCTGGGTGTAGTGAACAGCGAGGGCCTCCACGACCCGGGCCCTGTCCGTTGGCCCCTGGCCCTGTGCCTCCTGGCTGCCTGGATCATCATTTTCTTGTGTATGCTCAAGGGCATCCGCAGCTCTGGCAAGGTGAGTCGACACAATGTTGTTATTGTCAGCTCCCACAAAACACACACACACAATCCTGCCCTTTGCTGCCATATCTGGTCTAATGTGTGTGTGCTGTCTGTGTTTTCAGGTGGTTTATGTAACAGCTACCTTCCCATACTTTGTGCTCATTGTCTTGATCATCAGAGGTGCCACACTGGAGGGCTCTCTTCAGGGCATTGCTTTCTACCTCACACCAGACTGGAGCCGGTTAGCTAACGCACAGGTACTTCTGATGGTAGACTGGCACTTATGAGGCTGAGGAGTCTGTGAACCAATGATGTGTTGCTGCTTTAAAAATAACTCGATATTTTCATTGTTTAAGACATTTTCTATCTGATACATTGCAGGTGTGGAATGACGCAGCCTCACAGGTCTTCTACTCATTAGGTATTGGAGTTGGAGGGCTGCTCTCTATGGCCTCCTACAATAAGTTTGACAACAATGTCATCAGGTGAATTTGTGCTCCGGCGTACCATTTGTTCTGTTGTTGCAGCCATGACGGGTTCAGTCTGTTGATCCTGGTTCTTTTGATTTCAGGGACACTTTGATTATCACCACAGGAAACTGCACCACCAGTTTCTTTGCGGGATTTGCTATATTCTCAATCCTGGGTCACATGGCGTGGAAGAAGGGAGTGCCTGTCAGTAAGGTGGCAGATACAGGTAGTTACTGTGCTCATTTTGTTCAGTAATCCTGTGGATCTTCTTTAATACTAGGGGAGGGAATCACCAGAGGCCCCACGATACGATATTACACGATATGATAGTCACGATATGAGTTTATTGCAATTTTAAACATTTTATGATATGCTGAGTATTGTGATATATTGCAATTTATTACCTTTTATTAACTGCAAATTATGCAGTTTTGTCAACATCCGTTTTATCTAATAAGACACAGTTTACACTCTGTTCATCTCACAGTTTTCATTCACATATCTTGAGGTCAGAGGTCAAGGGACCCCTTTGAAAATGGCCACGCCAGTTTTTCCTCGCCAAACTTTAGCTTACCTTTGTAGTGTTATTTAGCGTTCTTCCGGCAAGCTAACATGACATGGTTGGTTCACTCTAGCTTTAAGACTGAGCCCGCTACAACCTCTGAAAGACAGAATAGCGGCCGTCAGATTAAGATGTTAATAGTTTATATAATAAAAGATCGATACTTGACGTCCGTGTATTGATAGAGTATTGCCATGCAAAATATTGCAATACTATGCTGAATCAATTTTTGTTCCCCATCCCTATTTAATACAGACATCCAACAAGGCTGAATAAAGCATTTTGAAAAATAATCTGAATCTTAACTATGTGCAATTTTTAAAAATCTTAAAATGAGACTGGAAATGGTGTTTATGGGATATATGTGCATTTTTGTGTCTGTAAAAAATACTTCTAAATGTAACTGTTAGTTCTTTGTAACTTTTGTGCTTTTTAGTTACTTCTAGCTCCATTTCTTTGTATAAAGCGACCTCTATTACAGAGCAAACAAAATATTGAACTTAATTTCTTACATTAATACTGCATTTTGTATTAAACTTCCGTGCATATATGCATATATTTCCTTCTTAAACTTGATGTATTCTTATTTGCCTTCAGGTCCGGGGTTGGCCTTCGTTGCTTACCCAGAGGCCCTTGCTCTGCTGCCAGGCTCGGTGTTCTGGTCCATCATGTTCTTCATCATGCTCTTTATGCTGGGGATCGATACGCTGGTAAGGCCACACACCACTCAAAGATATAAGCAGAAATAAAGAGTCCGCCTCCGTTTGTTTGATACCTTCTGCTCTGCTACTTCACAGTTTGGCAATATGGAGGGCATCTGTACGGCCGTGCTGGATGAGTTTCCGCACCTCAGGGCAAACGCGCTGCACAAGTCTTTCTTCTTGGGCGCTCTGTGTTTTGCCTTCTACCTGATGGGTCTCCTGTTGGTGACTGATGTGAGTGTCTATAGCGGTAGTAAGTGACAAATGTGTCTTCTCTGTGATCCCTCTCACATCTCCCATGCCGTCTTGTGTCTCCATAGGGAGGGATTTACTGGTTCACTCTCATTGACTCCTTCAGCACTAGTTTCGGCCTCATCATCATCACCCTCTTCATGTGCATTGGCATCTCCTTCTTCTACGGTAGCCCATCACACACCCTGAGCCTTCACATCAAACTCCTCTAACACCACGTCATTCCTCCCTATGAGTCTCAGTCATCCAGGACACGTCATGTTTAGCTAGTTGTAAAAGTGGAAAAACTTGCCTTGCTGTGTTGACCTTCATTGTTTGAGTTTTCACCATTTTGTTAACACGTTGAACACGTTATCTTATGCTCTGTTGTCTCGATGATATCTTTGTTGTTCCAGGGTTCCTAACATGCGACTCTTAATGAACTTTTCCATTAGGAGTCAACCAATTTTGTCAGGACATACTTGATATGATCTGCCCCTGCCCTCCATGGTGCATCAAAGTGCTGCTTTACTTCAAAGCATGCTGGGTATTCTGCACTCCATTTCTTCTGACGGTGAGTAAGAACATCAGTACTACTATTGATATTTGTTGGTAGTAAATGCAGGTACATTGTGACATCAGCATTGGTTATCCTTTTCAGAATCTATCTATTTTCTAAAATCCAAATGCACCAAGGATGATCATTTTTTCATGGTCAAGGTTTTTTTTTTGCCAAATTGCCTCATTTAACCCTCATTTGATTTTTATTTTAAAACAAAAATTGTAACTTGCACACTTTACCATTGTATATAGTTTGTTATTTTTATTCAATGTTTTTATATTTTATATTTTCTAAGCCAGTTGTAGTAGTCTGGTATATTTATACTGTATTCTAATATATTCTTGATAGTGTGTATACTGTAGATATTTTACTCTAGTGTTAATATGTATATTTACTGTGTATTTACTGTTCCTGTGCATTGCCTGGATAACCTGCTGTGTAACACAAGAATGTCTATCTGTCTGTCTGTCTGTCTGTCAGTCAGTCAGTCTGTCAGTCTGTCAGTCAGTCTGTCTAAATTAAGAATTCTGACTATATCAAAGCAATGACCTTCACTACCAGCTGAAGTGTTATTGCTGAGCTCATATTCTAGCCTTACAGTATTGTTGTTTGCATCAGTTGCACAACGTCACTCCCTGTATTATTTCTGCCGCTCCATTTACAGCATGGCTACTTGATCTAGAAATGTTGCACTTACAGTCAAAGCGTAATTTGATGAGGGGTGAGACACTGTGCGGTCTCAGTGAGTTAAAAACATCCCGTTAAATTACTTATCCTAAACTGAGGGAGAACAAAGTGGGATAACTCAGTTATCAGCTGCTACATAAGTTCCACCAAGGAGGAAACTAAAATAACACCACTACTTTGAAATGAAGCCAACTGTGCTGAAATCTTCAAAACAGCAGTTGTGAATAATTCAAGAGGAGAAACTGACATTCAATCTGTGTGTCCCCCTGTAGCATTTCTCTGCTGGCCTTCTCATTCACCCTTCTGTCACCATTGTGGCTTTTTGTTGTTGTTCTGATGACACATTCCTCCGCTCACTCTGTGCCTTTCCCCTTGCGGCTGTAGTTTATCCTGACCTACATCTTCATTGAGATGTACAGAACGTCGCTCCACTACGGGTCATATGTGTATCCGCTGTGGGGTAAAGCACTGGGCGTGTGCATGGCCACGACCTGCTGTCTGCAGATCCCCATCTGGGCCGTTGTGGCAATCTGCAATGAAACTGGAACGCTGAAAGAAGTCAGTATCACCACAATGTCACTCTATCACTGTGAAGTCTGGTTGCACCTGTGACATGATCACACTAACCATAGAGCTCGTACTGCTGTACCTGTTTAAATATACAACATTGGTAAATTAAATGGCCTGTGTAGGAAGGTATATGACTGTCTCTTGCTTCTCGTTTTGCAGCGTTTCCAGAAATCGATTCGACCTCTGAATTCCTGGAGGGTGAACAACTTGAATAACACCGCAAGGGTAGCGGAGCGCATGGAGCCCGAGAGAGTGGAGGCTCCGTTCACGGTCACACTCACAGACATGGACTTTACTGCCATGAACTGGGACATGGCAGGGAGAGAAGAGATGAACGCACAGTGATGAACAAACTACGTTGTCAAGAGACGGAGGAATTTATTATTATTTGTTATGTATGTTATTCATGCCAGATCGGCTCTGGTGGCCGTGTCTGAACAGACTGTGTCCTGCTGGGCAGTGTAGATTATCGCTTTATTTATACTATTATGTATGTTGTTTGAATTGTATTTTTAACTTTTTTTTATATTGTGTAGAAGGTAACAGCTGTAAAGTTTGGATCATCTTAGATTGCAAAATAGGACTCTGCCAGGATGTTTGGATGTTGATGATCTAGAAGGGTGTCTGCTGAATTTATTTATTATCCTACTAGCGTAGTACAATGAATTTTCACTGGGACCAGACATCATACAGTATATCATGTACAAGGAGGGGAGGTACCGAAAAGTGCAGTGACTGGACTGTTGCCTTCAACAACAACTGATGGACCTGCATAGGTGACTACAAATCATCGGCCTGCCAGAATAAATGAGTCAGGAATACTTTTAATCCATTACTTTTTAAAATAAATGGTTGCTAGAATTACTGCTAGAATTAATAAATACATTTTAAAAAATAACCTGCCAAATGAACTATTAAGTACTGTCCATGTGTCCACATGCCTTGCCTGACGATCTGAATTTCAAATTGTCAGTTCCTGCAGAAAATGTAGCAATCAGTTCACTTTATTGCTCAGAATACGTTGATATGATCACATTTACAACCACATTCTGTACTAGTATTGTAGACAGGCTTTTAAGTGGGACTAACTAACGATCCTTTGTTATCTTTAGACAAATAAATGATAGGAATCAGTGGGTATCTACACACATGTCGATTTTTATTTTATGTTTACTGGAACTTGGCTTTGTCAGTTCTTCATGGTCGATTTCCCCTCTACTATTACAAAAAAGCCCTCCTTAGTCATTGTTTATCATCGGTTAAATGTATTATCCCCTTGAGCAATGGTTCCCAACTGTTTAATGTCATGGACCCCTAAACTGACACAAATTAGACCATGGACCACCATTTGATAAGATTTTGTCCCAGGGTCCCCCATCTGATAGGATTTTTGCTTATACAGAAAGTGTATGAAATCCATGACTGAAATAGTCATACATTATGTCATTGTGTTATTTATGGATGGAATTACATTGAAAATAAATGATTGCCCTTTTTGCTGGGGACAGCCCGGACCCCACTTTGAGAACCACTTCTGCCCTTGAGGACATGATTATTGTCATTGTGTCAGTCTTGCTAACATTTCTCACAACTTTCTGAGGGCGCAAATGTTACTCTGAGGGCCTGCTTAGAGAAGACATAAAAATCAGTTGTTTAAATGTAATTTATTGGAAAATTGGCCATACTGCTTAATTTTTTAATATTATTGGACAATTAATTTACAATTTTTTTTTTACGAGACCCTAACTTTGGGGCATAAATGAAATAATAATATGAAGAATTACAAAAAGACCTCTCCCAGATGAGACTAATCACTTTGACAGATCAGTCACATGAATGTGTTGTTTATCTTTTGAAGTGGCTGATTGATATAGACTTCTCCCAGATAAATAACATTTATTTAACCATACTTCTCTCAAAGAGGATGTTTCGATATTGTCTTGAATGTCTAAAGGATTAATTCCCCACCGTTTCCCAGGCTGTTTACTCTAAAACTGTTTTCAAGAGCATAATGTGCTCTCTTTTGTGTCCTGTTGCAAATCGGTAGATGATGACAGATAAAAGAAACCTGCTGGATCTGCAATGTATGCGTTTTTAAAACCCTTTCAGTCACAGGAAGCTTTTAATTTATAATATTGTTTTTTCTCTCAAAGTATCTTTCAAGCAGGATCACTACTTTTAAACCTTCAATTAAGAACATTTTATTATAATTTGTTTAGAGTTGTATGTCATGTCATGTCATGAAACTCCTCTAATTTGAACAAATTGTTTTGCCTTCGTACACCTTGTTGCCATTCTCTTGCATATTGCTGTGCACAATAATTAAATATTTTTGTTGTGTTCATATTTTTCTTTTTTGTGACTAATTGGATATTTTTATTTCAAAGATGTCTGTTTAAATAAGGGCTGTCGCGAATACCATTTGGTCTCCGAAGCTTCGGTGAAAAATTTCCAAAGGTATTCGAAGCTTCGAGGTGCAGCAGGCTGACATGTTCTTCTGTCTGTCTCCATCTCCCCCGTTTTAGTGAGCGGGACACACAAACACACACCTCTACACACAACAAACAGCAATATCCGTCTGAGAATAACTCAAAATAATTAATGTTTAATATGAATAATGAGGGAATATTCCTTATTTCATGGTCTTATTTCGGGATTATACTGTATTGTTACATACTTATACATAAAATATATAGAAAAAGTGATTTGGAGGTCGAATACCATGGCAACGGTCAAAGCTTTGAAGCATTCGGGTCAGCCCTAGCTTAAATCTATGGAAACTGTATAAAGCCAAGATCAGCTTTATTTAACTGAGTTTTCAGAGTTCCCTATATAATATTAGTTTTGAAACAATAAACTTATGGTGATCATATTGCCTGCTGGTGTGTCCAGTGAGGTTAGATGATCAAACATCCAGGATACACCCAACAAATACACACAAATAGGACATTTTTAAATGGAATTTAATGGCGGCATCAAAGCAGCTGTTTTCTAAATGTCTATAATAACCTAAAGTGTTCTCAAACCCTACAGTCATTTGAAATAACAACAATATGTGATTATTACCACAAGAGGGCAGTGGTTGCACAAAAATGAGGGTGCAGGGTAGGCGCATTTAACGTGTACTAAAACTTCACATTTGCTGTCTGTATTATATGAAAGCGAAAGATTTTACAGAAACCAAAGAGAGCCGTTTCTAGCCTTTGTAATGCTGAAATGAATGTTCCCTTGATGAGTGAAACAAGTTAAGACATCAGTGCGTAATAATAACATGTAAAAAGAAGTGAAAACAAAGATACGCAAAGTCGAAATGGGGGTGTAGGGGTAAGTTAGATGTATTATAATAATGATATCATTACATTAGATAAGCCGAAATGATGAGTCGTCTACTTTGGATCTACGGTATGGGTTGTTACCATGGATGTATGGGGTGGTTACACCCTTTGTGATTCGTTTGGATGGCGGGATAAATGTTAATGAGCGGATGTTGCGTAGATATTTTCCCGCGTTTTCATCTCGTGAGTTTGGGTTAGTTCGTTTCATGAATATACGGTGTGTCACGTGATCCCAGTGAAAGCACGCTCATTCAGAGCTTATGATAAATATAAAGCTTTAAACCGGTTGTCCAATGTAAGTGTTGATATTATTGGGTTTAAACATACACAAAATATCATAAAAACTCAGTGAGCAAGTTAGTACATACGGGTTTGTGAATACCGACTTTGGGGGGCTTCTGAAACTGGAGACCCCGACGACAGCGGCACTCCGCCGCGCACTGCGGTGACACAAAACGAGCACCCTCTTCACCACAGCTCCAGGAAGTCAGTTCGGTTTTGTTGTATTGTTGCCACGGAACTCACACAGTGGGCTTTAAACTTGGTAAACCCACGTTGTCGCCTTTAAAAAAATCGCTCTATTTTTTTTTATATTACATTTTCCTGTTAGGTAACTGGATACGAAGATGCCACCTAAAAAGCGCAACGGTGGGCCAACACAGAGCAAAGAGCTGAAGAGAGCTGCAAGTGTCTCTCCAGACAAGAAGGACAGTCCACAGTTAGCTCTGAAAAAGTCAGTTCTTTTTGCCTCACGTCTCAGCAGTTAGCGAATTAGGGCTTTACTATGTCAAGTCAGTTTACACTGTAACCTAATGTTGAGCTAGTTTGTGCTAGTTTGACTCTTGCTAGCTAGCTTCACTGTTCTGTGACTAGCTAGTCTCTTCAGACTAACTCCGGCCTGTATTGTGAGCTAATGCCAGTGACTCTGAACGTCTCTCAACGCTATACACAGACTAGAACTATTCAGTCACAGATTTAAGATGAGATGTAACGCTGTTACAACAACATCAATACACCTCTGAGTGTGACACAAACCATGCCTCACTGTCAGGGAAGTGCTGCACTGAGAGGTTGTTGTTGTTGTCATCATCATCTGTGCAGCATGTTTGGATGTCCTGTGACTGTGTTTATGTTCCCCATCATGTTGATTTCTGGCCTCCATCCTCCAGACACAGAGACAAGGATGCTGAGTTTGTGACCCTGTGTAAGAGCCTTCATGTGACTGACCTGGTGTGTGACCGGGCCTGGACGCTGTGGAAAACTGTTCAAGAGTCCATGGATGAAATCTCTGTATGTATTTATACGTTATGTGACTGTGGATTTTCAATGTTGTGATATTGTTGACTGTCCTATTGAATCAAAGTAAAAGGCATGGAAATAATATTACTACTCAATAAGTGAACAAAAGTGTCCCTTTGAAAACAGCTTACTGTTTATTGTTTGGTCAGAATAAAATGGCCACTATGGCATCCAGACTGCAACCTTTAAAAATGAACATGCCTTTTTCAACCAATCTAGCTCCATGTCTGTGATGCTTTTTGAAAAGCTTTCTCAAATGTGACTATCAGGGGAGAAGCGTAAATGCATTATCCTCCTACAGCAATTGTGGCATAACATTAGGGCTAGGTGATATGGCCAAAATCTTATATCACGATAATGGTCATTTCACATCTCAATACCGAAATATGTTGCAATATGGCATGTTTTCTGGTTATTCAATAAATTAATAGTCTATATGAAATAACCACATGGTAAAGCCTATTTTTTGTATTCTCCTTTTTGAATTAAATACTTGACAAATAGGAAGTACAGAATATTTTCTCATTTTAAGAACTTCGGTGCAAAATGAACATAACACTTTAAAGTGAAATTACTGAAAAAATAAATAAATATAGGCCCAGCCTATATCACGATAGAAACGATGTAGAACATTTTATACGATAGACATTTTTATAAAATGTTGACGATATACTGTATATTGTCATATTGCCCAGCCCCACATAACGTTACACTGCTTTATTGTTTTTTGCCTTTCAAACAGTAGCTGAATACAGTATCAGAAAGTGCAAATATAGTCCCAGATTATCAAAAGTACTCAAAAAGTGCAAGTAGATGTAAAAGCTACTCAATTACATTTCTTTCAAAAAGTTCTCTTTCCACCCCTGGTGAAAGGAATGCAGATGAGGATGCACTGCACATAATAAGCAGACAGATGTCTCATGTACACTGCAAAAGTTTTATGTTATTATCTTAGTGTTGCCTTAGTTGTAGCCAAAATGCCAGTTTATACTAATCTGGTGATGTGGCACAGTGTGTATGTGTGATGCTCTTGGCATGTTGTGGTTGGACGAAGCTCAGTCTGGATAGATAGTTAGATGGGAAGATGGAAATTATAATGGAAATTATTGTGTTACAGCTGCAGGTTATCCTGCAGGTTATCCTGCTCCTGTAATTATGGATTCTCTACAGTTTTTAAATGAAAAGTCAAGCTTGTCTTTAGCATACAGTCGTACAGTCCAACTGCTATTTCATTTTTCTTTCTAATCCTCTGCTAAAGGAAATTAATTAAACAGTCAAATGTGGACAGAAGTGTTTTTGATTAAATGAATAATAACCTACAGAGTGGTATTGCTTTGTTTTAGCAGGTTTATGTTTCAGCCCTCCTGATAATATTAACATTCTCCACCATGATATCAGTGATTGAAAACAATATTGCATGTTATTATATATACGTTGTAAACATTCTTTTTCATTTCATTTCAGGACAGTCAGAAAAGGGTTTGGGGGGCTTGTCTGTTTGTGTCGGGGACAGATATGGACGTCGTCTGTTTCACCTTAACTCAGGTTCTGAAAGCAGTCAGTCTAAAGTAAGTACTCGCCATGCATGATGCATGTTATTGACTAATACTCACACACATTAATGCATGTAATATATATCATCTTTTCAATAGACATTCTTTAAGAAGAGCACCATGGTCCACATACAAACTGACCAAATTGAGACACAACACAAAGGATTTTTGTAGTTTGAAATATTTTTCATATTTGCAGTAAATCTGAATCCTTGATTTGGTTTTACAATGTTATCCTTAATTTTATTGTTCAGTTTCATGCATTTTTATTTTATCTCTCACATAAATCATAATTTTTTTTGTAGTGTAAAGCAGTTTGCGGACCTGGTGAGGAAGCTGGATGTGAACTTGGATACCATAAGCACCAAGGTGAATTCAGCGCTGACACGACTGGAGAAGAAGTATGATGTGACGCTGGCACTCTATCAGCGGTTTGAGAAGTGAGTGAACACATCAATACGATACAGCTGCTTGATTCATGTCAAACTGTATAGGGCAAAATTG
The DNA here is from genome assembly GCF_015220745.1 of Sebastes umbrosus. Lineage (NCBI taxonomy): Eukaryota > Metazoa > Chordata > Actinopteri > Perciformes > Sebastidae > Sebastes > Sebastes umbrosus. The sequence goes on along the minus strand of NC_051285.1, from coordinate 19,065,026 downwards.
TAATTGATACTAACATTTGTTTTGTTTCAGAACATGCAAGAAAATCTTTGCTTTGGTTTCTGATGACCAGTAAGTTGGATACTTCTTTACCTCATGTACTTGTCACACTCCTTTGTTAGTATCTTTATGGTCTGGTGTTTGATAATTGAGTGCTTATTATAAAAGATGTGATGCAGGTTCATGATTAATGGTTCAATGTCTCTTTTCCAAGGGAGAGGGAGACCTTGCGGAGCTGCTGGACAATGTTTATTTTGGCCAAAGGTAGGTTTAACACATTAACAACAACAAAAACAAGCAGGATCAAGCTGTTAACACACTTAATGGAATAGTTTTCGTGTTTCTCCATTGTCTTCTTTCCATCCTTCCTTCCTCTTACGTGCTCAGCTGTGGAGCTCAAATTAATTGGAAAAGGTTTCACCTCGCGGTTACAGTTCTATTGTTTCTAGTCAGTAGTATTGGGATGCTGCTTCTCATGTGCTGCATCTCTGCTGTTTGCAGGAAGGGCCCTGCAGATGGAGGATGACCTGGTCATATCGTTCCAGTTGCTGCTTTGTACGCTGGAGCTGTTCATCAAACGCTGCCCTCCAGACCTTCTGCAGCCTCTTTACAGTAAGATTCAGTGTCATTTGATTTAATCTGTCTTTATTTCATAAACTTTTTTCTGTCTTCTCATCGTACAACCAGGTCTTAAAGTCCAAAGGTCTCACATCAAATAGGCCTTGGCATTATATCAATATTAGGTAACACTTCATTTTACAGGTCTGCAAATTTCATGGTAATTAGGTGATAAATACCAAGTAAACTATTTGAAATTTCTTTGGAATTACTGCCAAATTACCCCAATATTTACCTTAAAATGTATCGAAAATTACTTTATTAGAAACATTATTTAAAAATGATATGCTAAAATAGCATATAATCATTGAAATAGGGCCCTTAGGCTTGAGAGGGGGCTGTGCGCTGCTCTTCATCAGAGGTGGAAAACCTAATAAGACCCTTCTGATCAGGCACAAATCTCCCCATTGTGTGACTTATTGTCGACACAAATGTAACATGATAGCTAATGTAATGATTCAGGGAGTTATTTGCTAATTATTAGCTATTTATCAGCAGACATGGAAATAAAGCATATCAATTAACTTTGTATTCTTTTCCTGGAAATGTATTAAATAAATTACCAGCTATTTATTACTGCTTATTAGGAAATAGCGGAATATAATTATAAAATAATGTTTATAATATATATAAAATAATAATAATAAAAGTCCAGAGTCAAGACAGCCAAACAAAGTAATGTTCGATACATTTTCAGGTAAATATTGGGGTAATTTGTCAGTAATTCCAAAGAAATTTCAAATAGGTTACTTGCTAATTATCACCATGAAATTTGCGAACCTGTAAAATGAAGTGTTACCCAATATTATATTGATCTTGTGATATAAGACTAAATATACTTTTAGATTTTGGATACCCTAATATCGTATGGCATACAGTAAGTGTTATCTTTCCCTGGTTTTAAAGGCTGCATTACAGTAAAGTGATGTAATTTTCTGAATTTACCAGACTGTTTTAGCTGTTGTTATTTGCCTTTACCCACTTAGTCATTATATACATTACTGATGATTATTTATCAAAAATCTCATCGTGTAAATATGTTGTGAAAGCACCCATAGTCAACCCTTACAATATTGATATTGAGGTATTTTGCCAAAGATATTGTGATATTTGATTTTTTCTATATCGCCCAGCCCTGATGTCAAATTTATTTATTTAAAAAAGACTGGGAAAACAATTTTGAGACAAAATTGTTTTTCCAGTCTTTTTTAAATAAATTAAAAAATATTTTTTGTTTCTTTAGACCTAATAGGATTTCAAGTTGTTGTTTGCTATGAAAAAGTATGGCATAGTAATATATCTGTCAGTCATGTTTTCATTGTCATGTCATTGAAAATGGAAAACATAATCTCAATTTAACAGATATTGTGTGTCATGAAAGGATTTATTGTTTCTTATATATATATATATTTGTTATTTGTAGACATTGACACTGTACATGTTCAAGGGATGTACATGTTCACAGCATAATGTAGCAAGTACTTACAAGAGTATTTCCTTTTTTTTTTTTTTAAGTGTACATATACAACAAACAACGTGTCCACCTACCCATCCCACCCAACACACCCGTCCCACCCACCTATTCATACACACCTAGAGGAGTAGAGATGGAGAAAACAAATTAAAATCACATTTAGCTGCACACAATGTCGAAATAATGGGGAATAAATAAATAAATAAATACATTTTTAAAAAAACCCCACCAAAAACACAATATAAAATAAGATAGATCTTTATTAATCCCGAAGGAAATTCTTGTGCCAGAGATTGCTCAAAAATACAACAAAATTACAACAAATTCAAGTGTATAAAATACAAGTGTATAAAATAAAAAGTACTATTTCTAGCACCAGTGCCTAAAAGAATAACAATTAAGTAAGATACATTTAGTAAAATGAGTAAATAAGATCAGTAAAATAAGAAAAGGTAAAATAAGCTTAAAAAAACAGAAAAGGAAGTAATAATGCATGTGATGAGAAAAGAAGTAATATTGCACATGTTGGACATTAATATTGCACACAATGAACAGTGATATTCCACATGATAATGCAAAAAGTAGTATTGCACATGATATTGATATTATTGTTGTTGTCAGTGTCCGGTGTTTTCAGCTGTCCTTCCTGCAGAAGGGGGAGGAGTTATATAGTCTGATGGCCACTGGTAGGAAAGACCTCCTGTGGCGTTCTGTGGTGCACCTCGGTGGTCTCAGTCTACTGCTGAAGGTGCTCTGGTATGACTCCAGTGTGGCGTGCAGGGGATGAGAGGCATTGTCCCTTTTTGATAACAATTTACAATCATAATAACATGTTCCCAAGAACCCAAAATACATTTGGGGTGCCATGTGGAGGAAAACAGAGCACCCTGTCATAAATACAGATTGACAGCAAACTAATATTGATAAATATAGAAATAGTGAGAGTTATTGGTGTAGAACAAACAATGATGCAAGCATTCTATATGAGAGAAACAAATATAATATATATATATACGTATATATACACACACACACACACCAACCAATCAGCCATAACATTAGGTCAGCATGGGCACACTGACCAGTCTGCGGCTACGCAGCCCCATACGCAACAAACTGCGATGCACTGTGTGTTCTGACACCTTGCACCTTGCACCTTGCGGAACCAGCATTAACTTTTTCAGCAATTTGAGCTACAGTAGCTCTTCTATTGGATCGGACAACACGGGCCAGCCTTCGCTCCCCACGTAAATCAATGAGCCTTGGGTCTGACCCTGTCGCCGGTTCACCGGTTTTCCTTCCTTGGACCACTTTTGGTAGGACCGGACTACTGCAGACCGGGAACATCCCACAAGAGCTGCAGTTTTGAAGATGCTCTGACCCAGTCGTCTAGCCATCACAATTTGGCCCTCGTCAAAGTCGCTCACATTCTTACGCTTGCCCATTTTTTCTGCTTCCAACACAAAGTTCAAAGTTCAAAATGTTCACTTGCTGTCTAATATATCCCTCCCACTGCCAGGTGCCATTGTAACCAGATAATCAATGTTCTTCACTTCACCTGTCAGTGGTCTTAATGTTATGGCTGATCGGTGTACATACACACACATATACCTACATGTACATACACATACATACAGTATATATGTTGCATATACATACACATACATGTACTGTACATATGAATAAGATAAAGTGAATGCAATAAAACAAAATGAATAAGTCAGAATGTTAGTTAGAATATACTGTAAGTTGATGTTTAGGATTTATTGTTTATGGCTCCCAGAAATTTTCTAAGCCCTTAAATGTTTTTTTTCCCCTCAGAATCAGCTATCAGCAAAGTTCAGAGCCCTCCGACACGAACATCTCGCCGCAACCAGAGCAAAGCCAAATCCCGACCTGTGGAGCCAGAGGTGGATTTGCAGCTTCTCAAAACCTTGTGCAAAGAGAATGAATGCAACACAGAAGAGGTCTGAGCCCCTTCCCCCTCTCTTTTTATCGTCCTTACAGTCATCATACAAATACACATTTCTTTGCCTGAGTGTTTATTTGACCTCAATTGCCTCTTTATGCTAACTGTATTTGCAGGTGAAGAATGTATACCAGACCAGTTTCTCTGTTTTCCTGGACTCACTGGATCTTTCGAGATCTCCAGATTTTCCTCAGGTAAGGAGGGCGACACCTGCTCTACTGTTTGGTTTCACTGTCTGCTCTTCACTTACTGCTATTTCCATTAGTTATCTCTTCCTGCTTGCTGTTGCCTTCGTTGAACGTTTGAGTGTCTGACAGCTGTTGTTTGTTCTCTTTGCTGCTCGTACATGTTTGGTTTCACATACATGGTGTCAGGAAAATGTGTACTCAAGCAAGGGGATCCTGTGTAGTGTCTCAGGGTGGTATATTGCAGAGGCAGGTATGAAAACAAAGGAGACAGGATGCTACTGTTTGCCGACACCGACACACTCCTCCGAGGAGGGATACTAGACATATTTATTTTACTGTTACATTACCCCAGTAATGGACAGGTGGTGCGCATTATTTACACAAGTGTCTTGTGTAAATAACCTCCTCAACTTATTGATCTGACCTATGCTGGGCCTGGGTAAATTGAAAAGAGAATATTCTGCAAGTTGGACAGACAAGACAAGTTGGAGCCTTGCCTTATTTCAGAGATGTTTATCTTTTTGAGTTTGAAATCCGATCAGATACAGACAGACTCTGGCAGGGTTACAATCATGCAATCTTCAGACAAGTCTTGTACAAGTGCAACAAGGACTCCAGACTCTTGTAGTGTGAGTGATGTGCACAATGACAACAAGAGCATAAAGGCTAGAGTTACGTGTATGTGGCCAACACTGGTTAAAGACAAATAATTGTTGTTTCTACTTGTATTCACGCCGGTAACTTTACATTTGTGTATGTGCACACAGCTGTACAAGTCTTCAGGCTGTTTAAAGAACTACCATCCGCAGGGATTTCTAGTGTCTGATGACGTATCATTGTCTGATCTCTATGATTACCGATTTAGTTTTCAGATCTAAAACATACATTTAGCTAATGAAATCTGGTGCATTGTTTGAGCTCAAGATAGCCAGCAGTATAAGGAGTAGATTGCCCACCTACAACAGTGAAATTGAAACAGTAGGTCAAGGTTGTGATGATTTTCTGTTCCTCAATACAGTGCTGGTAACATAAACAGTTCATGTACATCAATGCTGCGATAAATTAACACTGTGAAAGGCACCATGCACTGTTTTTGTTTTTGATATCTGTACAATTTAGCACTTTTGGATTTAGGTAGAATATAAAATTTAACGGAGAACTCTTCAATCTGCTGTCTGTTGTGCACTGTAAGGTAGTATGAAGGGAGACACTTAACTATGAGTAACATCGACCTTTAATTTTCCCGACAGGCTAATGAGCTCAACCAACAATATGAAGAGCACTACCTCAAGAGTAGAGACATCGATGGACGGCTGTTTTTTGACAGAGATGAGACTGTTCTTGCGCCTAAAGTTGACATGTAATTTCTTCTTTCTCTCACTATTCAGTGTTTTAGATGTTGGTCTAGTTAATCTGTTAAAATAGTTTATAGACAAGTGTTTAATAATCTGCTTCTTTTTTCAGATCACAGGTGGAGAGAACGCCAAAGAAGAACCTGCCAGATGAAGACGTACTCATCCCCCCCCAGACTCCAGTCAGGTGAGCAGTTAGCAGCAGTTAGCAGTCACTCACCTGTTCATTGTTTGGAGAAGGACTGAGTACTCATGTTCGCTTTCAACAGCACCTTTTCACCTGAGTCTATATATAGTTGTCAACTTGTGCATTTGGAAGTTGCTGAAATGAATGATCATAGTTGATAAGGACTGAATAAGCAATAGACAGTGTTTATGGTGTAGGTCTGTAGTTTCTGCTTTTTTATCCATGCAAAGTACCCAAAAATTGAAATTAAAAACTATAAGATGTACTAAATGACTATGTAGCAAACTAACTTAGTAATTAGAAGATACTTTTTTAAATTTCAAATTACATTTTTTTTTGTGTAAACTAATTGTCACAGCACAACCATGAATTTTAATGGTTAATAACTGCAAAATATAAAATTATTCCGTGATATCTATAAAGATAATATAACAATGTTTAAATTGAATGTGTATATGTGTCCCCAAATGGAAAAACAAACGTTTGAGCTTGTTCTGGGATTTCTTGCACTGTATGTAGGTTATTGGACATATTTCATTGTGTTGAGTTTACGTCTGATTTTTGTTTTGTCTCATCAGAGCTGCCATGACCTCCATTCAGCAGTTGAAGGGTGATCTCACCTCCAGTGGGGATCAGCCATCTACTAATCTGGCTACATATTTCAAAGTGGGTCTCTCTAGAAGTTTTGCCACTGATTTTAAATATCTCATGAAACTACTACAGGAACTGTTTATCTTAACTGCCTTCATTTGACGTATTTCCTGTTTTCCTCTTTCCTGTGATCAGAATTGCACCGTGGACCCGACGCAGGACGTGCTGAAGCGTTTGGAGACGCTCGGACAGGCGTTCAGCCAAAGGTTTGGTCAGGCAGTCGGCCAGCGCTGTGTAGTGCTCGGATGGCAGGTACGAACTAACACTGTAGGAGACAACGAGCTACAATGGCTATGCTCAAATTATTTCATGTCTTACTTGTGTATTTCTTTTGTCTTACAGAGATTTAAACTCGGCATCAGACTGTATTACAAAGTCATGGAGGCAATGCTGAAATCGGTACTTGACTTTTTTCATTTTATTATTTATTTTTCAACTGTTTTATTAAATGATTTTGTATTTTTATTAATTAGAAGTTAATTCAAATGTAGCAGTTCACAGGCTTACCCACAAAAATGTATCTCCGAAAACCACAATTGATAAATCTACTGCATCTCATACATATTATCAAACATATTTCCACTGACGTATTATTTCACTTTCTATGTTTTATAACTTTTGTTTACAGAACAGAACAGAGTGGAGATCAAACAAAATCTGTTAATAGGAAGCAGCTCACATGAACTGTAGACGACATAAATGTCTGCAATAACTCCTATTCATGTTTTTTTTTTCACATTTTGTAGGAGGAGAAGCGACTGTCTGTACAAAATTTCAGGTATGTGTTTTTCAGTTTTTATTGAATCACAATTATAAAGCTACTGGTGGTGTGTATTCACTTTTGCATGCATGCTATTTGTTGTTTTAATTGTAAGTGAAGCGTTATTTGCCTTGAGCTCAGTCATATGATTTCCATTCCAGTAAACTCCTCAATGACTCCACTTTCCACACATCACTGCTTGCCTGCGCTTTGGAGGTGGTGATGGCGACGTATGGAGGTGCGTCCCGTAATTTTCTTGCAAGTTAATAACAGATGCATTCACATACTAATTCTGAAATCACTGTGTTGTATCACACAGTTATCAGTAACACTGGTAAACACTTCCCGTAGATTTGCGACAAGTTGTAATAATGTTGTTTGATCCTCATGATTAGAGAGCAGTTTTAAGACCGGAGGATACAACCATGGTGGTGGTGGTGATGATCAAGTTGAAACAGACGTGTGTTTCCCCTGGATACTGGATGTGGTCAACCTTACCGCCTTTGACTTCTACAAGGTCATTGAGAGTTTCATCAAGGCCGAGCCCACTCTGAGCAAAGACATCGTCAAATATCTGGAGACCTGCGAGAACCTCATCATGGAGAGGATTGCATGGAGGACGGTCAGTTTTATCTCGCATCGCTACTACAGTGTGATAGTAATAATGTCACAGCATGTTAATGAGATTCATGCATACACAACATAAAGACGCACAAACACCGTAAATATAATATACAGTTTTTAATGTATTACTACACTACAAGAATAACAAAATGACACATAAGATCAACATACAAACTACTCCATAATGGCATACATGTGAAAAGTGTCATTGCATGTAAGTATTTCACAAACACATAGAACTTGTACTGACAAAGTATAATGAACAAAATAACTAAGCTGACAATGTGCTTCTTAGCATGGCACTGAACCCCCGACTGCTCCAGAGGTGTTGCACTCAGTGGTGCGCTAAAGTAAACACACACAAAACCTGTTCAACATTGCAATTCCTGCCAAAAATACAGATTACATATTAAACACATGCAGAGTTCTCTTCAGTTTGACTTCCAAAGAAGTGCACACAGTATAGGTAACAGGATACTGTCAGGCTGTTCTCATACACCGCTCATAGCTATACCTACGAAAAGTAATGCACTGTAATTCGTATATATCCCACAAAATCAATTTGCATCTAATCCACGTAACTGAACCAGGAAGTATAAAGAGCAACAAATGCCGCGTAGGGAGGAGGTCTGGGTGGATGGATGGATGGGTCAAAAAACACCGGACTTTCGCCCAGGAGAACGGCGTTCGTACCATGTGTGAAACCAGAAGTCAACGTTGATTTACTTGTCACGTAACTTTTACGCCACTTCCGTTGTTATATTTAACCCAAACCACGATCTTTTCTTAAACCTAACTAAGTAGTTTTGTTACCTAAACCTAACCAAGTTGTTTCCTGTGAAGATGGAAGTTTATTTTGAAAAGACTGGAGTGGAAATTGACACGTCCGTCAGGTGTTGCTGAACATTCGTAGGAAAACTAAAAATATCATACGAACTGTTGTATGAGAACATGTTGATACTATATAGGAATAGACAAAGTCTTGGTCAATTTTATGAATCCGTTCAATAAAGTAAACCAGTGTTTGTAAGATAATGATGAAGAAATGATCTGTGTCACTGGCTGCCACTGCCTCCACCACCGGGCGCCTCCCTGTGCACCAGGCTGCCGGAGAAATAGTAGATGAGCGGGTTGAGGCAGCAATTGGAGCTAGCTAGTGATAGCACCACGGGGTGCACAGCCTTGGTCACCTTGGCCAGACCACAATGTTGCAGCAGCCCCACATGTGTGAGGGTGTATCCCAGGAGGTTGATGTGATAGGGGACAAAGCACAGCAGGAAGATGCCTAGCACCCAGTAAATAACTGTGAGAGTGTGCCGGCGGCGCTGGCTGCGGGAGCGGTGCCTCGGCTGGCGAAGCACACTCAGCACTCGGCAGTAGCTGCAGAGAAGTAGCACAGTGGGCAGCAGAAATAACCCGAGCACTAAGCCCAGAGCTACCAGGATGATGGTGCGGTGGCGTTGCGAGGACGGGTCCAGCAGACAGGGTTGGTGTTGGTGAGCGGCTGCAGAGCGCAGCAGAGGCAGACTCACGCTGAGCCCCAGCACCAGGCACCAGATTCCCCCGCTTACCAGCTGTGCAACACGCAGCCTGCGGAGTGTCGAGGCCAGCGGGTGCACTACAGCAAAGTAACGGTCCACAGTGATGCACAGCAGGAAGAAAATGCCTCCATATAGGTTGATGTATTTGAGGGTGAAAGTGAGGTGGCAATACGCCACCCCTTGAGTCCAACTGGACAGATCTCCTGTCTTGGTGGACGATGCTCTGGCCTTTTGGTGGTAGTAGTAGATTCTCAGGGGCAGAGAGATGACAAAAAACAAGTCGGCCGCTGACAGGCTGACCATGTAAATGGCTGTGCTGTTCATGGTGCAGGGAGACACACACAGTCTGCGCAGAGCCAGGCTGTTGGTGGCCAACCCCAGCAGGAAGATGACACCGTAGGACACCTGATAGAAGGTGAAGCGGTAGCTGGTGTCCACGGTGCAGTTAGACAGAGGTGAGAATGGCTTGGTTGGCACATCAGTCATATTCCACTGCTCCATGTCCCAAAATGATTTGCTGCTCCAACACTTTAAATCACTGTGTCGCTCTCACATCTGGAGGAAATGAGGATGGTTGAAGTGAACATAAGATGGGAGGAAGGAACAGGTTCAGCTGCTCCTGCTGGAGTTGAACCCGTGGCAAGTAAAAACTTAATAAACTCAAAACATCTGCTGTTTTTATGTAAATTTGCCGAGGAGACATGAATACACGGCTAGCATCGCTGGATTTATATTTGATATACAAGACGACAGTCAAACTGTCAATAAGGTTTTAACTGCAACTTCCTGCTCTCATAAAACAAGCAAACATTTGGTTTCATTACCCGCAGAGCGAGAAAAAAAGAATCACTTCCTCTCAATGTAATACTGTTTCCCCGCAGTAATTTCACATATAGTGAAGCTCATGAAATTGATCTGAGATTGTCAGAGGAGTTGATTTAATTTGACAGGCTGTAGTTTGCAATGTGTCAGCAAATATCCAGTTAAGCATCTTTCAGTCATTATTAGGAGGGCCTGATTGTAAGCACTCTTTACTAATTTTTCCTGCGTTTGGTATATGCCATCATGATTTGTGGTACTCTTTGTCATTTTATATTAGTTTCCTTTTTTGTGACCAAGTCACCAGGAATTTAGGAATTTAGGCTGTTAAACAACTCCACATACTTCAGTCACAACATGACCATTGAGTTTGAAACAACTGACTGAGGAATTAAAAGAGAGCTCCCACTATTATCTTAACACTAATGTTACTTTGCCTTTGAACATTAATTTCAAAAATAGAATTGTGAGATTATTTTGAATACAGGCACATTGATCATCACTATACTGTCACTTTCAGTCAATTTTCAGGTAGTCTCTCAATTAACTTCTATTTTTTTATTCTCAGTAACTTGATAAGACATTTTTTTCTATGATATAAGGCATTTAAAAAAAAAAATTCAAACCCTGACCTTTTTTTTCATATAATTTGGCTTTAGTGAGCTGATAACAACCCCTGTATAACCATTCAGTTACCACCAATACTAAATATCTGATTAGTATCTAACTATTGAATTGATTTTGATGTGATCTTTAAGAAATGCAAGGCATGTAGCAGTTTAGTGCCTCTTGATCTAATGACATTACACTCATTCATTCATCACATTCATTTGGTTTCTTAACGTAAATTCTCAAATATCACATACAACAAAAATAGTCCTCATTTTCGTCTTCAGATAAACCTTGATATGGTGATACGGTTAATTGCTGTTGTAAAACTCGAGCACAATAAGTAAAACTGAGAATAATATTGAAACCGAAAACTTCATCACTCACCAGTATCAGGATCTCATCAATACAGTGACGGTGTGATAAAGCTGCTGTCCAGCAGCAGGACAACTTTGTTATGATGCTGTAACGGTGCACATGCTACTGATTGGAGCCGTTCACGCCTACTCACAGGTCAGGGTGGTCCCCCTCCTCTCCTCTCCTACACACGTCAGGGTCTCCCTCTCTCTCTCCCCCTCTCTCCTCTCCTACACACACTTCTTGTGGTTTGTTTTTACTACCTCATTTTAAGCTCATCTAGTAAAAATATTTAAAAGTACTGATCAATGGGTTGGCTTGAGGATCGACTCGTTATCTGGTTTCAACCAACAAGTTTTCTCATTCCCCTAAATTTTGTGATCAGACTTACAATTAAGCACAGATTGTTTCATTACCGTCACGGTGGGGGTCATGTTTATAGCTGCTTGTTAAAAACCCACACAAGTGATTGGAGTGAATCATTAACTACACAGATAGAGGAATAGCAGTAACTCACTGATAGAAGGTGCTGTCATCATACGGCGGTGTATCTTGCGTGTCAGCCTTGGGATCGGCACTCTTAGGGAACAACAAGTCGATGTAGATAGCAGTCTATTAGTCCATTAAAGACCCATAGATGAGCATTTTGATGCAATATGTGTCTTGATTAGCTTAAAATGAAGTCAAAACCTTCAGGACAAGTTTTTTTAACTCTGATGAAAATGTACGTTGTGTCAAGATGTAGTCTTTGCACCTGAGAAAAGTAGTAATTCATCCATTATCCACATCACATTTTCACCAACTGGAATTAAATTATAACAATGTTGAGTATCTGTTTGACTTATCTTAATTTTGAGAATATTAGACTTATATTTAGATAGAATTAGATAGAAAAACTAAATACCACATGAAGGACAGATACAGCATGACTTGATAGAAAAATAACTGGTTAAGATTTATTCTCCTGTGTTCATAAAAAATAAATCTTACCTTCACGTTATGATTATCATTGCAAATGAAAATGAGATGGGTTTTTATTACTGTTGAATTCAATAAGCCCTCCTTGCACATACTAAATTGTATAAATATCATCATTATTATTGTTTATTATTATATATTCTTAAATATATACATACGTTTGCATAAAGCAAGCATATTTGCCCAATCCCATGTTGATAAGAGTATTAAATACTTGAAAAATCTCCCTTTAAGGTACATTTTGAACAGATGTGTGACTATTTTGCGATTAATCACGATTAAGTATGGACAATCATGCTATTAAATATTTTAATCGATTGACAGCCCTATCATAAATATTACAAGATTGTGTGATTATCATGTCAGCTTTGAGTCAGAATGATGTTTTCTGCTCAAAACCATTAATCCAGTGCAAATATTTAATTTGTGTTGGGTGGAGAAAGTCCAGCTGCATCTTGAGTGTTAGCTTATGTGTTATAACATGTTGTGGTGTAAGGAGCCCAAACATGCAAATCAAAACTTTAGGAACGCCTAATTGTTTTATTTGTCTCAAGGGTGCCAGTTTTAAGTTTACATTCTGCATCATTCACCGGATCTGTCTCAAGCCCGCAGCAGCCACCACCGTGCTCTATTTTGTAAACGTACTTCTCCATCGGGCGGCATGTTGTCGCCTGCTTATGTTTCACAATCAAGCGTGGCGGTGTCTGTGAGTCTGCCCTCGTCAGTGCAAACCCTCGGGCTAAACCTCTCAACAGGAATGCAGCAGCGCTCGGTCTTGCAGCACATATCTACCTTTTACAGGAATGAACAAAATCAAGCTGCAGCATATTCCATTTACACTGTGAGCTGTGTTTTCCCCTTACATATGAGTTCATAGGAAACAGACATGTAGTCACGTAGTCTGGCTTGGATCTTTTAAAAATTATTCTCAGCAAACTTCAGTAACTTGCAAAATTTAGTCTGAAATTCGTTGTTTTTTTAACATTTCCTACAGAAATGAACACTTATGTAGATAAGGCCATTGGCAGTGTTAGTGCAGTGTTGGCCGGTGCAATGCATCTGTCAAATATTGACCACATCTGTAATCTGTTAAATGTATTGACTCATTGTGCACTCATGGCACTGGCCAACAACACTACCTGTAGCTGTGTTGTTGGTACATGTATGACTAATCAGTCTAGACAAATAATTTGTTAGCACCCAAAGAGAGTTGCATACGGATACCCTGCTAATTTCAAATATTTCACAACACAGAATTTATCAAACAAGTAGTGAATTTCAAACTCAAAACCTTTTTTTAAGTTAATAACACTTTTATTTGCTTTCAGTATAATGGGTAAAGGCTGCTATAGAACATGCTGCTCTATAAAGTGCCGCAGTTAGGCCACAACTAGGCTACATAGAAACTGTACAGTACATAAAGAGTTGTAATACTGGTTCAACACGTACAATGTCTTTTGTGCAAAAGCTGATCATAATTTGCAGCGCCACGGCTTATACACCTGCCATTGCCACTAATACACATCATAAACTCATAACTCACAAGAATGAGGAGTTTTCTAACTTGTGTGTTGTGAATTGGCAGCCTGATAAAGGGTCTTTATGCAGCAACACACTTTAATATGGTTCCCTCTTTGACTTGCTCCACTCTTCTATTGACTGATTAGGGATCAGTGTCCCAGTCTAAAGTCTCTGTGTTGCCCAGTAGATGAGAGTGACTCCTTAGCAACCATTGTGTTTATGTGTTGTTATGATCTTTAAAGCCACTCTGCTTCCACCTACGTCCTCAAATTCAAATCGCAAGCAATCGCTGAATTATTAATCATTTCCCATAATAGAGCTGCCATTAGATCGTAGACTCATTTTCAAACACTTTGGATGTCAGAGGCCGCAGGGTCAGGCTTTTGGGTGTTGTATTTGGACTGCTTTGCGTGCTGTTCATCTGTAGCCTGTCGAACAGCTTGGCACCATTGTGCCATACTGTGGACTTGCGTTTGATGGAGCTCTGAATGGTCTCCGAGGTGAAGTAGTAAATGACTGGATCAAAACAGCAGTTGGTCACCGCTAAGCACAGAGCAATGGGGTAGATGGTTCTGACCACATCTTCTGCGTCGCATCCCTTCAGGATGTTGGAGCGGACCATGGCGTAGAACATGAGGTTAACATTGTAGGGAATGAAACAGAAGCAGAAGATGAACAGATGCACGATGATCATCCTCAAGATTTTAGTCTTGTTGAGGTTCCCACCACGGCTGATGGTCTGGGGTCTCCTCAGCGTCCGTAACACCATGATCGAGCAGAAGACATTGAGCATCAATGGGATGATGAAGCCAACAGTCTCAATAAACACCACCACCTTGGAGAGCTCAGCCCTCCACTGCTTTCTGGAGTAGTTTTCAAAGCAGTAATTTGTGGAGGAGTTTTGGTTGAGGTCTGAAGTGGTGTCCAAAAGGAACCCAGTGGGTACACTCCCGCAAAGAACCATCACCCACACCGTGCAGCAGGCCAGTTTGGCATTCCTCTTGGTACGAATTGCTTGGGACCTGAACGGGTAAACGATGGCCAGGAAGCGGTCCACGCTGATGCAGGTGAGGAAGAGGATGCTGCCGTACATGTTGGTGTAGAACAGGGCCACGGAGATCTTGCAGAGCACGCTTCCAAACATCCAGTCGCGACTGATGAAGTAAACAATCCGAAAAGGCAGGCTCAGGACGAAGAGCGAGTCTGAAACCACAAGGTTTATCATGTATGTCGTGGTCTCGTTCCGCATCTTCAGCGTACAGCCAAAAATGTACACAGCCACCATGTTGAAGAGGAATCCAACCACAAACACCAGGCTGAAAACCGAGCTATACAGAGGGTACTTGAAGTCGTCACTCTTGTTGCACGCCAGGTTTATGGTGCTGTTAGACATTTTTAAAGCAGGTTGATAAGTTTGTCACATTCACGCAGTAAAAAAAGGTTCTCCTCAATCTTGTACTTGTGTCAGTCATAAAAATCCAGCTTGTTAATCCAACCATGTGCAACAGGCAGAGGCAATTTACATTTAATTTAGGTAGGAAAAACAGTCCTGAAATACTGAAGAATGCTCAGTTTGTGTTATGAAATACTGGGGAGTAATATAATGATATATTGGATTTATATAGCGCTTTATAGTAATCTCAAAGACGCTTAAAAAAAAAGTATACAGCAACTCCATAAAAAATACCTGCATTAGTATCCAAAATCCTTTGTTTCTGTACGTGAAAGCTGTCCTGCACGTCCAGTAATTCCTCATTTAAGTGAAGTTTTCAGTCTTTCCCAGTTGTCTTTCACAGTTGAAATGTTGAAATGTTTATCCCTTTGAGAGAAGAGTCATGTGCCTCTCCTCAGCTCCGTGAACTGTCAAGTGGTTCTTCCCTTCTCTTGTTTCCTGTCTGTTCCTGCAGCAGCTCTGGAGGGGGGTGAGAGGATGGGGGGTGGCATGGTGATTCTTACTCTTATGCTCCAGAGGTTTTACTCTGCCCCTGCCTGGCCGTAAATCAGAAACACAATGAACTCACTGGACTGTTGAAACACAGAGGGAGGAGCCTCCACCGGGGACAAAGTCCTCCCATTGCTGCTTTGTTTTTGCACTTGTTTGAAAATTTGAAAGTTTAGATCAACCTCCCATAATTTTAGACGTGTTAAACATGAACAGGACTTTTACTATACCTAATAAAACATTGCAGTGTTGACATCCATTCCACGTCACTGGTTTGCTGTGAAAGCAATCAAATATCAAGTGCACTTTTGAAATGAGTCTGTGTAGTGAGCCGGGCGTGGCATGCGTGACGCGAAGAATGTACTAATAGCAAGCCCGTACCTGCAGTCACTGTGTAAATCGTTGAGTAGTAAACCACACCCACTTCCCTATGTGATCTCAGCGCTGATTTTTGCCTCAGTTTGTACATGCTGATATTCCCCTACACCACTGGTCTGCATGTCTTTTAGTTTGGAGTTAAATGTTGTTTGACAAGCGTGTGTGTGTAGGTGTGGATTTTGCTGTGTTGGTATTTAGAGAGTAGTATTAAATAAAATGATTATTTGGTTTCAGATTAAGGGGATTTCCGTGATTATCACTAGAATCAGATAGGATACTATCAGGAGTGTCCTTGGGTCAACATAAAATGAGGAACAGCTGTATCATCAGCCCATAGTTATAATTTGACAGTTGGGTTTTTGCTAAGGAAATTAGGTGCGTAAAATGTAATTATAAATATGTTCCTGCACTTGTTGCTCTGGGGAAAACCCAAAGAGATGGGCTCTTAAATGTTCTCAAAGTTATTGAGATAATATGCACTAGTTGCAATTAATAAATGACTGAATTTGTAATCATTATCTCTTTTATCTCCAAATTGAATAAGTTACACTGCAGTGCAACCTAAACATACAATAGGTTCCCTCATAACATCCCTGATTCTTGATCCTCAGGTGGTTTCTTCATGTTAATAAGAATGCAGAGGTTGATTATCTAATAAACAGACCGCAGCAGCTCCAGTGGTAGTGTTGTGATTATTTATCAGATAAAATGCAAATTCAGAGTTGCAAAAGACTTGATGTACGTACTCCTGGCTTCTGTGTTTCATATTTGCCAATCTTTGAGGTATTGATTGGCTGCTCAGGTGTTGGTAAAAGTGTAATTAGCATCAGCAAAAGTTGAATTTGGATTGCTTTCTTTCAGCCATGAAAGAGGCTTTTGTCTAGATTTTATTATTTGTCTTGAATTCCAGTAAACGGTGTGTAGTAATTCTCAACATGATGATGACAGATGCACTGGGTGTTGTGTAATGTAAATGTAAATAATCCTGTTTGTGTCTATGCAGGACTCCCCACTGTTTGAGCTTCTGAAACAGGAGCACGAGGGCGGAGCGGCAGAGCAGGTGGAGACCCCAGCCAGTTTCAGCCAACCCCTGCAACACAACCACACCGCAGCTGACCTGTGAGTCTGACTTCCCACAGTCTATTTGTCTGTCTTTCACTTACTGGTATGCAGCAGCTAGCAGACCTTCATAGACCCTGAAACCTTTTTAGCTGTTGTGAAACCACTGTGAGTCATAAGCAAAAGAGCTTTGTCAGTTTGATGAAGTCGTTGTTCAGCATCATGGTATTAAAAAAAACGACATCTGTTAAATTCCATGACTTACACTCTCCATGAGTTTTCCTTTATGTAGCTTTGAACCTGTTCTTCTACCTTCTACCTACCCTTTAATTATATGTGATTTGTGCTGTACATTTAATGGAAATTTTGCTGTTTAATGATGCAACTGACGGGGCCCAATGCGCTTCTCCATTGTCCTTACAGATACCTGTCCCCTGTGCGTCCGGGTCTTCGTGTCTTGCCTCCTGACTCCCCGGCCACACCCAGCTCTCAAGCTTCCTGTCAGCCTCCGACCCAGCCTGCTGGCCAGACTCCGCGACTCCCCAAGTCCAACTCTCTCAGCCTCTTCTATAAAAAATGTAAGACGTTTAGTTATGTTTTTCTCAAGACATACAAAACATTAGCTTTTGTAACAGGAGAGACTTTAGAGAACAGATCCAAAGCAGAGTGGAACACACGGATTTAAAGCTGCAATAGGAGCAAAAAATAAGTTATTTTTATAAAACGGTCACTATATCCTGACAGTAGTGCATGAGACAGGTAATCTGAATCCGGTGCCCTCCGGTGCTCCTAATGGCATCTGCAAGATTTCACAGACCGGAGGAAAACAACCAATCGGACCCAAGCTGGAGCCTTGCCTTCTCTGACTCAGCTGTAAAATGAGAAAGTTTGCTCCGGCTGGTGGGCGGTGCTTGGTATTTCCTCAACGGATCTCAACATGTCTGCCGGGTCACAAACATTCTCATTTTACAGCTAAACAGTACACTACAAGATGTTTCTGAAAACATATGAAGTGAGAAATAGGCATTACAGTAACAGAATATTGATTCATATTTGATCGGCGCTGCCTAGTTTGACCGTATGAGCGGAGTTAGCGAGTGATTGACAGCTGCCTCCTCTGCTCTTTCTGAAATGACCTGTGATTGGCCAAAGTCTCCCGTCACAGGCTATATTTTATAAAGCCTGAAAACAGAGCCATGAGGAGGTGCAGAGGTCTAGTTTTCTCTCAGAACACTTGAATTACAATATGCTGAAACGTTATTATGGAATTTTTGCCCAATGATGCCAAAAACATTCTGCCTACAGCATGTTTAAGGCAACCAACTTTATTAGAAGACTAACGTTTCAACTCCAAGTCCACTATTCTAAAGTTGGTTGCCCTAAATCCGTGTGCTCCAGTGTGCTTTGGACCTGGTCTCTGAAGTTTCTCCTGTTACAAGATTGTCCTATTATACTATTCCTTGTGAAACGGTTGAAGCGCGTGAAACTTCTTCCTTTCACTCAAAACATTAGGTTTCTCTGGATAATGTATTTACAATCACAGATGTGTGGATAAACACTGCCAGTTCCACTTTGCCAAAGGGATAGGTAATATGTTACAAACAAAACATTCAGTAATCTCCACTTTTTTTGTCAGTGATGGATTTCCAATTTTACTTCATAATAAACTGGAACATATTAAGACATTTGTATAAACTAAAAGAAAGTATTACAAAATGACAACTAATATTTATTCAGTTTGTTCTATTCAGTACACAAATCCTTGCATTTTTTTTTCCATGTCCAACTGTCTCTGTGGTTTCCTCTCTGTAGTGTACCGCCTGGCCTACACGAGGCTGAAGATCCTCTGCTCCTACCTGCTGCTCTCCCACCCTGAACTGGAGCCCATCATATGGACCCTGTTCCAGCACACTCTGCAGCATGAGCACGAGCTGATGAGAGATCGTCACCTCGACCAGGTAACCTGACAAGCCACTGCTTGCTCTTTCTTTCTTTCTTTCTTTGGTTGAGTCCTAAATTCCGTACTACCATGCTATTTAGTACTCTAAAACAGTATGTGAGATTTTTCAGTATGTCCGAAACCTTAGTATAAAACCAATAGTACACGTATTGCATACTATTATTACAGTATGCAACGCTGGACACTATGGTGGCATAAATAACCCACAATGCAATGCGGTAGTAACGACAACGTTCATAACAGACGTTGAGGGCCAGCTCTGTAACGTCTATAACGCTTCAATTTAAGGGTAAGTATAATTGTAATATGTTTTTTAAAATTGGTTCAGACTTTATGATTCTCACAAATCATTGTTTAGTCACATGAGGTTGGCACAGGTTACCATGGTTCCACATTTCCAACCGACAAGGAGGCTCTCAGGAAGTGATGACGCAAACTACTGCTCAGTGCGTCCGACTAGATACATGCTACTGTTTATTCACATAAAAGTATGTTGAACGGTAGTACACATATTGAGTATGTAGTGCAGAGTATGCGAATTCGGACACAGCCCGTCTTTCTTTCTTTTGCTCATTCACTCTTTCTTTAGCATCTCTTTCCTCATGGTTTTGTCTCGTTTTGTTTTTGTTCTAAAACTGCTTCTCATTGTGTTTGTAGTTGATGATGTCAGCCATGTACGCCATATGTAAAGTGAAGAGTGTTGATCTGCGCTTCAAGACCATCGTCACAGCGTACAAGAACATGCCCAACACCAACCAGGAGGTGACGCCTTTTAATGCTAATAACTCTATCACCCTTCAGGCTTTTGTGATCACACTTCATGTTGAATTATTATGAACATGTCTTTGTTTTTACAGACCTTTAAGCATGTGTTGATCACTGAGGGCCACTATGACTCCATCATTATCTTCTACAACCAAGTGTTCATGCAGAAGCTGAAAACCAACATCCTGCAGTATGCGTCTACCAGGGTGAGACACCTCCCCATGTAGGATATACATTTTGATTTTAATTAGGGCTGTCAATCGATTAAAATATTTAATGGCGATTAATCGCATGATTGTCCATAGTTAATCACGATTAACCACAAATTAATCATACATTTTTCATCTATTCAAAATGTACCATAAAGGGAGATTTGTCAAGTATTTAAAACTCTTATCAACATGGGAGTGGGCAAATATGCTTGCTTTATCCAAATGTATGTATATATTTATTATTGGAAATCAATTAACAACACAAAACAATGACACATATTGTCCAGAAGCCCTCACAAGTACTGCATTTAGCATAAAAAATATGCTCAAACATAACATGGAAAACTCAAGCCCAACAGGCAAGAACAGCGGTTAGTGTGTCAGTGTGTCAGTGTGCTGACTTGACTATGACTTGCCCCAAACTGCATGTGATTATCATAAAGTGGGCATGTCTGTAAAGGGGAGACTCGTGGGTACCCATAGAACCTATTTTCATTCACATATCTTGAGGTCAGAGGTCAAGGGACCCCTTTGAAAATGGCCATGACAGTTTTTCCTCGCCAAAATGTAGCACAAGTTTGGAGCATTATTTAGCCTCCTTTGTGACAAGCTAGTATGGCATGGTTGGTACCAATGGATTCCCGAGGTTTTGTTGTATCATACGATGCCAGTATCTTCTAGCTTTAAAACTGAGCCCACAACAACCTCGGAGAAATCTATTGCGTTAATGCATTAAAGAAATTAGTGCCGTTAAAACGAATTTGCGTTAACACGTTGTTATCGCATTAACTTTGACAGCCCTAATTTTAACACATGCACAATCGGATACATGTGCACGGCTACTATACCCTCTCACTACTGTTATTTTTGTTTTTGTAGCCACCCACTCTCTCTCCAATCCCACAAATACCACGCAGCCCCTACAAGTTCCCCAACTCACCTTTACGTGTGCCTGGGAGCAACAACGTGTACATCTCCCCTCTGAAAAGCCCACGCATGTCCCCGGGTATCATGACTCCTCGCTCCAGGTGAGTTCATGGCAGATTGTTGTTCTCTTTTGGACAGCTTAATTGATTGTTGAAAAAAAGAAGGGAAAAGGCTATTCAACTGCACTCATGATGTAGCATGATCCCTTTACATAAAAGCATATTTGCACATGATTTTTCTCATTTGTGGTTGTTGCCTTTACAGAATGCTGGTATCAATCGGCGAATCTTTCGGGGTACGAGACTCTTTTGTTTGCTTTGTTGCATATTAAAGGATAATCTGCAATTTCAATGGTTTTTTTTCCCCCTCACTCACTGTTGTTTCTGTTTTCATGTGCAGCTGTCCAATCGGTTCCAGAAGATCAACCAGATGGTCAACAGCAGCGACCGCTCCCTTAAGAGGACTCTGGACCTCGGCTCCACTCCGAAGCCTCTGAAGAGGTTACGTTTTGATGTGGACGGGCAAGATGAAGCCGATGGCAGGTTGGTCAACAATTGTGTTCTATTTGCCATAGCATACTAGCACCCTGATTTACTAACTATTAGTCATGGAATACATACTGTACATATATAATGTAGATACACCGATCAGCCATAACATTAAGACCACTGACAGGTGAAGTGAAGCACATTAATTATCTTGTTACAATGGCACCTGGCAGTGGGTGGGATATATTAGACAGCAAGTGAACATTTTGAACTTTGAACTTTGTGTTGGAAGCAGAAAAAATGGGCAAGCGTAAGGATGTGAGTGACTTTGACAAGGGCCAAATTGTGATGGCTAGACGACTGGGTCTGAGCATCTCCAAAACTGCAGCTCTTGTGGGATGTTCCCGGTCTGTAGTGGTCAGGACTCACCAAAAGTGGTCCAAGAAAGGAAAACAGGTGAACCGGCGACAGGGTCAGACCCAAGGCTCATTGATGCACGTGAGGAGCGACGGCTGGCCCGTGTTGTTCGATCCAATAGAAGAGCTATGCTTCTATAACAAGCGATGCTGGTTCCGCAAGGTGCAAGGTGTCGGAACACACAGTGCATCACAGTTTGTTGCGTATGGGGCTGCGTAGCCGCAGACTGGTCAGTGTGCCCATGCTGACCTAATGTTATGGCTGATCGGTGTGTGTATATTTATATATATACAGTATATATTTATATTTTTTAAATGTATTTATTTTATTAGGACAGTGCACATTAATCAACATATCAGCAATACGCATCAATGTAAATATGCCAGAATTAGCTACATTTCATCCGTAGTCCTAAAGCAGGTACTTATAAAAAACATAAAACAAATTTTACAATTACAGGACACCTCACAGGACAGTCCACGAGACAGCACACAGGATCAGCTCACAAACAGTTTTACATACAAAATGGACACATTAGTTACATTACGAATAACAGACCCACATACAATAAGCTGGTTAAAATGCAAGATGCGCCCAAAGCCCCCCGGGAGGAGGAGGAAATAAATATTATGCATTAGTACATGACTGGTTTTTTTTTTAGCCAATGTTTGAGGGTTTCTTTTAAAGGTTAAGTAGTGGTCACAGTCCCTAATATGTGCTGGGAATTTGTTCCAGTATTGTGTGCCTCTAACAGATACCACCATCTGACTAAATTTAGTTCTACGCCTAGGTACATTACAGTCTCCCCTAGTTTGTGCTCTGGTATTTATCGTAATATTGTGTTTCTTCTGGATAAAATCATTTAAAGGTGGGGGGGGCGAGCCCATTTAGAACTATAAAAACAAGACAAACATCCGCGAAAGTTTGGTAACTGTCAGTGTTTAAAATGTTATACTTATTTATGGTATTGCAATAATGGAAACGAAAAGGTTTACTGTCCAAAACTTTGACTGTCTTCTTGAAGAGAGACTTAATGGGTATTAACATGCTCGCTGTTTCATGTGACCAGGCTCACTTTATATATTTTATTTGCTCGCTGTTGTATGTGACCAGGCTCACTTTATATATTTTATTTGCTCGCTGTTGTATGTGACCAGGCTCACTTTATATATTTTATTTACAGCAAATCTGGAGGAGATTCTACACTGATACAGAAGCTTGCAGAAATGAGTAAGTGAAAACTGATTTATATGTTAACTTCCAGTTTTGATATTCACAATTCTTCTTCTTCATGTACTTTGACTGTCAATCATACGGCTTGTGGGTGTATGTTCCTCTTGACATATCGATGATTTGTTTCATGAAGGCTCCACTCGGAGTCGCATGCAGGAGCAGAAGATGAAGGAGGACGCCGAATCAAGGAAGGAGTAACTACAAAACCTACTGAATCGACCTGCACTGTTTATCACAACGTGAACACTACTTTATTTTGTTCACACACAAAGTGAAACATGAGTTTCTCTGTACATTTAGTGTTGGATTTTAGTTTGTATTTAACTTTGAGGAGTAATCTGTGAATATAGAGGACTTTCTCCTCTTTTTTTGTTGATGCTTTGAGTGTTTTAACTGAATAATGATTGACGTCATTGAATTTCATTTGAATTTTGACTTGTTGAAGATTTAGTATGTTTGGTTTTAAGAGTGGAGTTGATTTGTGGCTGTTAAAGAAATCATTGTTTTTGCTCTCATTGATGTTCTCCATTGTCAAGAGCGTTGTTGAGATACATCTTGTAAAAATAATTTTTTGAGTTTTACCACCATCAGGACCTTTTTCTTTTTGACAGTCTTTTCAAATTTTGATATTTCAAATGTTTCAATCATGATGCAACATTTCCGTTGTTAAATCATGATCCCTCTCCTCAAAAGGATGAGCTGTCAGCTTCAGAGGGAAATCGATGTGTCTTTCCACCCAGCAGCTTTACTTTTAAAGTGATATTTTACTCGGGATTTTGCTTGGAAATGTTTAGTTTGTGCTATAAAGTGAGGACTATAAAACAAAAAGAAATATCAAGGAAAATTATATAGTGTATAATTTGCATTCAACCAAAATTCATGTAGTTTTATAGGATTTGGTTGACGGGTAATGTTTCTCTTTGCGTATAGTTTTATGGTAAATTTTGTTTCACTTTTTGGTGGTAAAAATATACATCAAACATCAAATGCACCTCCTAATGTGTTTCAACTAGAGGACTATTTTTCATGTTTCATTTTTATATACATAAGTTGGTCAATTGAAGTTTTTGGAACTGATTAGAGGGTTCTGAGAAATTGAATGACCGCGATGAAAACACACCACATAGAGCATTAATATGTGGACTTCACTCCAGAAAAGTATACCAGGGTAAAACATTGCTAGAAATGTCAATTACCAGTTTTTAAATTAAAATGTGTTTATATTGTACTTTATTGAAGTAGTTCCTTGAAAATGTAGTAAATATTTGTTTTTGAAAATATGATATTGTTTCTGTATTTCTTTTTATAGACGTCACTACATGTAGGTATTGTCTTCTTTGCTTGTCTTTGGGGCCAACAGTAGGCAAGGTTAGTATGTAGTGATTCACCAGCTGATAGACTAAAGAGCATCATGGTGCTCTTATGTTTTATTGTTCTAGTTTTATACACTATGTTATGTTGTCAGGTTTGTTTTTTCTCTTGACACACTTTATGGAGAGTTGTTCTCATGATGACCTCCTTAAGAGAAAAATACTATTTGAGGTTTGGTTATGAAACGGAAACATTACAAAATGTAGTTCTTAGTTCTTCTTTCTCAGAATTGATGCGCCACATTTCTCATTTCTTGTGGTCAAGCTACTGTCCAGGCCCCTGTTTCCCATCTCAAGGCTAAGATGACGTTAAATCCATTTTAAGGAACCTTAACTTATGACTCTTAAAGAGACTGTTTGTAACTTCTTACACGTATAATTCAATCCGGGTCGGTGTCCCATGCGCGCTCGCGTGTGGCTACGCTGTTCAGACTCAGACTCCAACACAAACTACACGGAAGCACCAAAACCACAAAGTTATATCTAGTGAAGCCTGTCTTGCAAAACAGTGTTGGCTGCGGTCGGAGGACGCGGGGGAGACCGTAGCTTTGGTTTCCAGGGCCGGAGTCTCTGCTGTACTCTGCTCCTCTGCCTGCCTGCTTGCCTTCATTCATACAGCGCGCTTGTTACTCGCTCAGCTGCATGTGCGCACACTACACACTGCCGAAGAGTTAGTTTAGCTCTGAGAATATCTAGTGATGTTTGTGCAGAAATAAATGCTGCAGCTCCTCCAGACCAACAGAGGTTTCCCTTGTCTTGTGAAGTGACTGGTGTCTCCCTCCAGCCGCTGTCGGGAGGCTGAAGCAGAAAAAGTCAACACTAGGATCAGCACTGATTCATGGAGAGACCTTCGTCTGGTCAGCTAACATTACTGCCAAGCAGCTGAAATATAGAGTGATATTGTGGTTTCAGCTGATGTGTTTCGCCTCACTGTTTTGACGGATGCTTGCTCACATTCAGTTAGCGCGTGCACACGGGCGAGCACGAGCAACAGGACACTGACTTTCGTTGACTTAACGGCCATAGGTGTCGCTGTTGCAACCAATTTCTGATTCTTACAAACAGTCCCTTTAATACTCTGAACCTTCAAGATCATTCATTATCAGGCCCAGATAAATGACAGTTTAGACCATCACCATCTCCTCATTATGTTTATAACCAGAACAATGCAATTTTTTTTTGTATCATTGAATATCTCGGCAGTGATTATGAACCATTAACAGCCAGGGCTTTCACGGGAAATAGATTTTGTAATTGGCATCCATCATGTTTTATCACCTCTATCTCCGAAAGAACTGCTGTCACAACAAAGAGCTTTAAGTCTACAACAGTCAGTCCTTTTCCTCCCTCTGCTGTGCAACATTATGCTCACAACAGTCAGTAGCCAGTCAGGTTTCAAATCCACACAAGATTACTGATGAGTAAAATGACTGACTAACACGTCACTGTTGGATTAACTCTTGAGTAACATGATCATC